>NW_008663694.1:0-719 GCF_000695815.1 Acanthisitta chloris
GGGCCGCGCGGGGAAGAGCTACTTCCGGTTCGGCAGTACTTCCGGTTTCTCACACTTCCGGTCCGACAGCACTTCCGGTGCGGAAGTTCCCGGAAACTTCCGGGTGGGGAGGACTGGGACCAGTTTTGGGTCCCAGTTTGGGTCTCAGTGAGGTATTACTGGTCCCAGTTTGGGTCCCAATTAAGGTGTTACTGGTCCCAGTTTGGGTCCCAGTTTGGGTCCCAGTGAGGTCTTACTGGTCCCAGTTTGGGTCCCAATTAAGGTGTTACTGGTCCCAGTTTGGGTCCCAGTGAGGTGTTACTGGTCCCAGTTTGGGTCCCAACTAAGGTGTTACTGGTCCCAGTTTGGGTCCCAGCTAAGGTGTTACTGCTCCCAGTTTGAGTCCCAGTCAGGGGTTACTGGTCCCAGTTTGGGTCTCAGTGAGGTATTACTGGTCCCAGTTTGGGTCCCAACTAAGGTGTTACTGGTCCCAGTTTGAGTCCCAGTCAAGGGTTACTGGTTCAGTTCGGGTCTCAGTGAGGTATTACTGGTCCCAGTTTGGGTCCCAACTAAGGTGTTACTGGTCCCAGTTTGAGTCCCAGTCAAGGGTTACTGGTTCAGTTCGGGTCTCAGTGAGGTATTACTGGTCCCAGTTTGGGTCCCAACTAAGGTGTTACTGGTCCCAGTTTGAGTCCCAGTCAAGGGTTACTGGTTCAGTTCGGGTCTCAGTGAGGTATTAC
>NW_008663695.1:0-749 GCF_000695815.1 Acanthisitta chloris
TGATACAACTTAAAGTGGGTCCTCGGCAACAAGAAATAGAATTCTTACTGGATTCAGGAGCAGAAAGGTCCACAGTTCAAGAGCTGCCCTGGGGATGTAGTATATCCTCAGAGACAGTTCAAGTCATAGGGGCAAAAGGGGAGCAATTTGGGGTCCCTGTAATAAAAGAGGGAACAGCATATGAGGTTTTAGCCCAAGATTGGGCAGGGAAAAAGAAACCAGTGGGATATTTATCCAAACTTTTGGACCCTGTCAGTAGAGGGTGGCCCACTTGTCTGTAAGCTGTTGTAGCAGCAGCTTTACTAACAGAAGAAGCACACAAAATTACATTTGGGGGAAGAGCTAAAAATTTTATCGCCACATAATATTAGAGGCATCCTACAACAAAAAGTGGGTAAATGGATAACAGATTCAAGACTTTTAAAATATGAGGGTATCTTAATATCATCACCCAAATTGTAAGGACAATTTGGGTGATGATATAAATATTAAGAGGTAACATCATTGCAGAACCCGGCCCAGTTTTTGTATGGGGAACCAAGTGAAGGATTGACCCATGATTGCCTTTGCAATATTGAGGAACAGACGAAGATCAGGCCAGATTTAGAAGAAGAGGAACTGAAAGAGGGGGAAAGGCTGTTTGTGGACGGATCTTGTCGAGTAGTGGAGGGGAAGAGAAAATCAGGGTATGCTATCGTAGATGGAAAAACCTTTTATGTAATAGAATCAGGTCCTCTCCATACCAGTTG
>NW_008663696.1:0-2145 GCF_000695815.1 Acanthisitta chloris
ATATACATTTATATATACTGACACACAAAATTCTAGCTATATATACACATATATATATTAAGATAAAATATAGAAAAAGGTACTTTTTATTAGCCGACAAAAAAAAATGACCAAAACTAAACCTCTAGTCTCTAATGCTTATGCAAAATTAAAATCTAAGCAAATGGTTTTCCTTTATTTTTTGTTGTTTCCAATCAAGTATCTTTCTTTGCTTATTTTAAAAATTGAGAAAAGAGGTTGGCAGTCAGTGCAGAAAGTTATTTTTTACATGGAGCTTTTTTTTTTTTTACTGTAAAATGTATGGCACAGGAGTCAGAATCGAATACATAATCTTTAACTGGAAAAGTCTAGGTGGAAAAGCCTTGAAAGAAATGTTCCCAGGGTTGCAGAACACTTAAATATCTGTTATGCATCTACAGATATATCTCAACAAAACTTTGCAGATTTAATCACCTGCACAATCATAGCAGATATAAACATTTAGCTGAAGGATTTACAAATCTCTAATTTCAGGATATAAGATGAGCTTCTTAGGAGGGAAATGCAGATCATATCTATGTAACAGCATCTTCAGACACTGTAATTGTTGTCCCTAGTAGAAAAATACTTCTTAATTAGAGACAGATGTTGAAAATTTTGAGCTATATGGATGTGTCACAAGCCAAGTGTCTCAAAGAAACTAACACAGTACTTGTTGGATTCTATGGTTTTAACAATTAAAAAAATAAAGTAATGGTAAAATTACACATAAAATATGTATTTCTCTTCTGTATTCAGCACTTCTGGTTGCTTTGAGCTAATCTGAAGTCCAGAGTATATGATTAAGTATAGCTTTGTCATAGCTGGGAATCATCTCTTGGATACATTAGCCTTCTACCCAACTGAAACACTGAAACAGGTACTCATAGAAACCATTTCCTCTCTAGATCCTTGCTGTTTTACCACATAAATCCATGCCATGTACTCTTCTTTGCAAGACCAAACTATAAATTAATTAATTAGGTATTATTAATCACTCTCACATGATCTTTGCAGTCCTGGTCACTTCTATTTACCTGCAGTGAAGTGTTGCCTCCCTGAAGCAGTCCCTTTTGAAGAGACTATTCTGATCTCTCTCCTTTTACCAGTAAATATCTGCAACACCTCTGTTTTGCCCCACATTTCCCTGAGGAAATAGCCCTTTAGCCTTTAGAATTTTTAATTTACTTAACAGAATATCAGAAAAACACCTTTAGGGTCCTATTGAGGTCACTTGCAGGGTAATCAAGTCATGTAATTTCATTCTTTTTGCAGTATGGCATCTTTATGTGTCAGTAGCTGTTAAATGATGGACTAATGCAAATAAACATCATGTTTTATCCCTAAGAGCACTTTTGAAACCCATTTTACAGAGCTGTCATGTACACATGAAACAGTCCTTCTCGCTGAGTAGTCACGTCTTCCCTTCCACCCACATGAATAACCATCCTTCATGCCTTCTCCTTCCCATCAGTAGATGCATGGCCATCTCCAGATGTAATGGAAATGACTGGACTGGGTGATCTCATTCTGTTCCCTTTCAAATTTTATGCAGAGTACTTGAGGAAGTCATGCATTTTAGACTTTGCAATTACAAAACCTTGTGGGGGTTTTTTCTTGCTCTGTGAAACTGTGGCAATGCACAGAAACATGTAGCTGCTGTTAACTGCTTAACTGCAACTGAATTTCACCTCATAAATGATCATATGAGCGCATTTAAATCATAGAATCATAGAACCATCCGAGTTGGAAAAGACCTCAATCAGCCTCTCCTCATAGCACTTGTGCTCCAGTCCCTTCAACAGCCTTGTTGCTCTTCGCTGGACCCACTCCAGCACTTCAATGTCCTTCCTGAACTGAGGGACCCAGAACTGCACACAGTATTCAGGATGCAGCCTCATCAGCACCAAGTAGAGGGGAAGAATCACCTCCCTGGTCCTGTTGACCACTCTGTTCCTGATCCAGGCCAGGATGCCATTGACCTTCTTGGCCACCTGAGCACACTGCGGACTCATGTTCAGCTTTCTGTCCATCCAAACTCCCAGGTCCCTTTCTGCCTGGCTGCTCTCCAGCCACTCTGTCCCCAGCTTGGAGTGCTACGGGCAAAGTGCAGGACCAGCACTTGGC
>NW_008663697.1:0-10605 GCF_000695815.1 Acanthisitta chloris
ATATATATATATACATACATATATTTTACTCACATCAAGTACTTGGAATTCAGTGGGATTAGTTATATGCATAAATAAAAGAAAGTCTTGATATATATTTCCACAAAGTGTGAAAGTGAGTTTTTTCCATTCCATATTGTAAATTTAATACCAGATTTATTCTATCTTACCCAGCTGACAGATTCACCAGGCAATGAAGGACAAATAGCAGGAAAATAAATTGCGTCACACCTATCTGTAATGTTCAGAGCACAAGTTGATATAACAGACGTAGTGCTAATGTTCCTATGCACATCATTCTTTCTTACTGGTTTAAAGCACTCAGTTTACTATTTTTTCCTGGTTATTTCATCTCCACAGAGGCTTGTGCATCCTTGGCACAGAGACCACTTTCACACACGTCAAGGAAGTCTCTGAGGCACATAAACAGGGTCTTCTTAGTGTAGTCTATATTTTATCCAGGTTCATGGAAAAAGCAAAGCCAAATAAAGGTTATATTTTAAGGGAGACCATAAGTCTGGGAAAATTCTTTGTTTAAACTTTTTTTTTTTTCCAAAAAAAAAAGGCAAATCAAGGCAAGATGCTACTTTTTAATCATCATAGGCTATGGAAACAGTGAAACAAGAAACAGTAACTGGTTTTAATTTTGTAGAGGGTTTTTTTTCTGCATCTTTAGCAAGTCCCTGCAGGAAACAACCCAGCAAACATTAGAAATTGCAAGTTCATTCTGCAAGACTTAAATCTCCCCTCAAGTCTTGCATTTTTCAGCTAATATTTCAGTGCTGGCCTGATTTCCAGTCTTCTGTTAAAGCCTAAGGAGTATTTACATGTTTCACAAAAAAAAAAAAAAAAAAGTAAGAAAAACTTAATAGGATGTATTCACATGTAACACAGGATTCCAGCCTTCAGTGCTTTAGTTCTTAACTCCAGCAAGGCTGCTGAAGATTCTGTACAACAAAGACAGGAATATAGTACTGTCCACCCGTACCCTCTCTAATATCAATGGTGAATGATGACTGAAAAAGTGAAAAAATGTGATATGCTTTACACACCTAGAAATACAGCAGTTTCCTTTGCATAATGTGATTTCCCTTGTCATCCATAGAGCTTCCTGTTACCAGTTCTGGAAAGGAAAGCCACTACATATTAATGTTGGGGGACTTCCTTTGCACAGCAGCATGAGTTAATTGGTAAATATTATTACAAACAATATAATTAGAGGGGTACAGAAATAAACACAATATGCTGGGAAGAGTCCATGAAGATTTTGTAGAAGGAACTCACATCACTATGCTGATGTAGCTCCTGGAAGTGTGTGGTCTAGGTGAGATAAAATGGATCTGGTAATTCTGGATTTCCAACAAGTGTCTCAGCAAAGACAGAGTGGCAAAGGAAATTCAGTGCAAACAAATGCATATGTGCTAAACAAATCCTAACTTAAACTTCACTATTGCTCCTTAGAGACAAGATTTGAGGATCACACTAGATAATTCCGTTCATCTGACTGCCCCAGAGCCATCAAAAAAAAGCAGCAAATCAAATGCCAGGATTTGTTAGGTAAGGAGTGGACATCAAAACAAAATGTATTGTTAAACATTTGCATTTGTCTATGCACTTACCTGCTGAATACTGAATACAGTTTTTAGCCCACCATCATGAAATGGACATAACAAAGTTAGATAAGGCTCACAAAAAGCTAAGAAGGATGAAAAAAAAGCATGAGACAACTTCTGTAAAAAAAATAATTAAAACACTAGTACTCTTCATCTCGGAAGAGAGACAAATTATGAAATTACAAGTGAAAGAAGCATATGAGCAAAGACTTCATTATACACAATGACATAGGAAATAAAAGCATCAAAAGGAGCTGCCAAGTAGCAATTTCACAGTAAATAAAGGAAGGTTGTCATTTAAAGACATGCTTAAAATGGGGAATCATTGTCAGATAGCATTGTGGATGTTAAAGTTTACATTGTTAAAAGATATAATTAGACCAATTCATGGAAGAGAAATCTTTCATGAGCTGTCAGATGTCAAGACACCCATTGCTGGCACAGGAAACCACTGAATTACATCTTACTGAAGCTTGAACAGTGCACCAGGGAAGTATTACAAGCTCTCCAGTGGCTAGCAGCTAGCAGTGACAGAAGTCAGACCACTGGGCTGTGTATACATGAGGAGCAGCTATGTAGCTCCTGCTCAAAGTGTTCCATGGGTCTGCTTCAACAGTCAATCCATAAATATCGGATTGCATTCATTCCTCAATACATGACGTCAGGGTATAGGGAGGTTTGGGACCCTGTTCTGTCAACAGCCAGGCTAGAATTTGCCATGCCAACATCTTATACAGTGGGAACAGCAACGTTTTTTGGCTGCCTTTGGTAGGGCACAGCTCTCCCACCTTTGACTACTTGTTTTATTGTTCTGTGATTCTCTCCACAAACTTTTTTTCCACAGGAGCGTGCTGACAGGAACAAAAATGCATTCATTTCACTGACACTTCCCAAGGGAAAGCATGTTCCAAACAAAATCATTTTCAGCAGCTTTCTGTGTGAAGGGGTGATAAGATGGGTCCCCAGAGAATGTGTGCATATGTCCCCTCAGTAGCCGTCCTCCCTCCTACCAAGCACAACTTGTTGGAATTGCACACACAACCCCAACGACTTTTTTTCACTCCACCCACGCACTGCCAGGGGGTTTTTCAGACTTTCAACATGCTGTTTCCACGGTGACCATTGATCTCAGATTTCAAACATTGCCAGAGCTGCACATCCTCTTGCCATTCTCTCCTCCCTTTGGAGAAAGACATCTGTGAGCTCAATTTTGCCATAAGGAGACTCCACACTGCACATACCAGTGGGGCTCTAACAAGCCCATTACCTAATGCCTAGGGGTTCCTCTTGGTCTTGTAGCTTACACAGTATGTACCCACCAAGGAACTATAAAACACTACCAATCCAATGTGCCTTGAGGTAATTGAATCCTCAATGCTTAATTTCTTCTGATCCTCAAAAGACCTTACAAATAAGGGTTAGGTCTCATTCAGGATATCAGGGATTTGTGGGAAGAGTCCTTTCAGTATAAGAAGATGAATACTGGTTTTAAACATCTTTCTCCTGCTTTCCACACCATTAACATTCAGGAAAGCTAAAGACACTGCAAAGAACAGCCTGCAAGGGAGAACCTAAATTCATTGCATACGCACTTGAAAGGCAGGAGACAGGGACCTAGCAAGTTTTCCAGGGGCTCCAAAGGAGACAAAGGAAGCAAGCAGGACAAACTGATGCAATCATACCACATGCAGTGATGTCTGCACATGCTCTGTTGCTTGTCCAGATGGGGAGCCTACAGCCCAGGCACAGTATTTCCAGGAAGAGCAAGTTCACAGTGAATCGTTGCTTCAACCTCCTGCCAAGCATCCCAGAGACTGCGCAGCCTCCAGCTCCTGCTCCTCACCAAGAATGAGGCAGCATCAGCTGTTTGAGCAATCTGTGTCTGGAACACAGGGGCAAAATCCAGCCCCAAATGTAGTTCTTTTATGAGGTCTGTAAACACAAATCCCCAGTTGTTCGTGTAGCCCTAAAAATCAGCACACTTGAAAGGTGTACCTCAACCACTTAGTTAAGGACACAAACTCAAGAAGTCCTGTTAATGCAAAATACCTTGCTAAATCCTAAGAACTCTGGAGAGACAAAAAGCAGCCTTCTTTATGATTCCCTTTTGAACCCTCTGCATTATTTCTGGCCTGTACATTAAAACAGATGTCTCATTGATTTCCCAGTCACAAAGAAATCATTCTTTTCTTGTCTTGTGACTGATGTTTCTTCAGATGAACAGCTTCAACTTCAAACAGGATCTTTACCTCATGGAATAACTTTTCCCAAACTGATTTAAAAATATCTATTAGCAAACTAAAGCCAACCTCTTTGTATTTCTAAAGCAAAGGGTAAGGAGAAATGCTGTCTTTTAAAAATTGTGCAAAATGTCACTGTCATTTGGCACTTCTGTCCCTTAAAGCACTGATCACGATGGAGCATAACAGGTGCCTAATTAAGGAGCATTTATTTATCTTTTTTTTTAAAATCTCATTATCAGCCCTGAAAGAGTAAGCCCCAGACACATCTATGTTTCACTTCAATCACCTCTCCTTCATTAATGAGGGGAAGTCTAATGTACTTTAAACTTTCTCAAACTACTTTTGTAGGGCTTGCTTATTCTACAATCCCTGGAAAAACATTAAAGGAAAGAGAGAGAAAACACAGAAGTATATAAATAACATTTTCTATTTTAATAGTAAAATTCCTTGTGCTGAGGTAAAGGAAAACTGAGGAAATAACTTCATGATCTACTGAAGTGCAAGAAGGGAAATATTTTATATACCATTTTAGGGTTTGGTTTAGAGAGGGGCACAATAATAGAAAGACTGTCTTGGTCTTTTCCACTTAATCCTTGGCCACACAAATCCTTTGTCTTGCTTGAACTCACTTTAAATGGGGAATAAACCTCTCCCATGATCTACTTAGTTAAACAGAGTCTGGTGATGGGGAAACTCTTGGTTACAATTTTAATATGGCTCTTGATTTAGCCAAGAGATTTATAGCTCCATTCCCTCCAGCAGATCTTTTTTCTCAAGAGATCACATCAATGGTAAAGAAAAGAGCAGCTAATACATCTGACAATTAATATGGCATGAATAGCTCATGCTACTCATGCACCAAATTACTTTACAGGCTGCTTCTACCTGACCAGAGCACACCTAAGCACCTGCTTCCTAAGAAGCAGTAGCTGCTGTTTGCCTATCAGGCAGTACTTTAAAAGGTCTCATACAGTGGACCAAAAATACACTCACAAAGTCACTTTGTTAAATCAGCAACAAACTTCTAAACAACTTTCTCACTGGAAATTTGATTTAGTAGAAGATCCAGGTTTATGATTTAAGAGTAAGGGCAAATATGAGCATTGGAAATGCCAAAACTTAGTCTCCACAGGGCTCATGTTCGTCACAACTATATCCAATACCTGCTTCTGGTTTTCAGATAACACAGTGTAATATAGAATAAAGAGTGGTCTTGAGGACTGGGATTTCACATGGTGAACTCTGCAGTTTCTGCTCGTGTGCCATTCTGTGTGCATACTGGTGACCACTCTGTTTACATACTTGTGTATACAGACCTGAAATATAAGGACATTGCCAAACAGAACAAAGGCATAATTCAAAGGTCAGAACCACAAGTTTTCCTGCCCTGGAAATTTGAAATCCCAGAACACATCCAAAAATGTCTCTAGTGAAAAAAAATTAATCATCGCTATAATTTTTTAAAACTTACCCTTTGTTGTAAAAATTCTTTTGAAACAGAAACAGTTTTAAAAAAAAAAAAAAAGAAAATGACTGTTACATAAAAAAAGAGACTTTTTATTCCATGACAAATCCTTTAGCAGCAAGGGCAACACATGCCTCCTTCAGATTCACTCTGTCATATCAAAAGGCTTCATGTCTTCTGGTGGAGTCACATCGCCCTGTGCCTGTTTCTTACATAAAATCATAGAGTACCCTGAGCTGGAAGGGACCCACAAGGATCATCAAGTCAAAGTACGGCAATCCAGCTCAGATGTGGATGTAACTACAGGATACTTGCAGCCACAGATCATGACAATGGGGCTGCAGATAGATATGGCTTGTAACTCATGCATATGTTCATGACCACTTATGTGCAAAGGCATGCATGAAAATACCAGCAGCCTTGGAGTTCCAGCAACACGAGCTGTGTTATCCCTCAACCACCCCAGCAAACCAGCTATTTTAGGCACTGCAGGAGCATGGGTTATACTCACATACAAAAACAAACATCTGGGGTGACATCCTCTCCACATAAAAAGAGGAGTCTGTAATCTCTGTGGGTGTCAATTTAGCATAATCCCCACAGAAAGGTTTAGCTTGCTTCAAAATACACAGATGTCGTATTTTAGAAGGGCCCATTCATTTCAGGCCCAAAATACATAAACATGCCTTGAGTAATAAAGTGAAAAAGGTACTTTTTGCTGATGTGTTGTGGTTTAGGATTTCTGAGGAGATGAAGCATGGAGCTTAGTTGTTGTTTTCATTTTCTGAGGGGGTTTTATTATTATTAAGTTTTAATTTAGTTTGGCTCAATCTTTATTTTGCAGGTATGTAAATACAAGGAATCCAGTGCCAGTATCTAGAGCAATAATTCTGGTCAAAATGAAACACAGAGCTTTAGGCTATAAATGTAAGACAAAAATCAAAGGATTTAAATGAAATCTGGCATGGCAACTCATTAAATTCAAGAGTATCCATGATATTTTATTAAACATCAGTTAAGTGCATCCTTGAACAAGATGAATGCAAGTCCAGGAAATGAAACAGTCATTGCCTAAATATTTAACATGCTAGAGACAAAGGAAACACACCACTGTATCAGAGGAATCACCCCAGATAGTCCACAGCTTTATCCTCAAGATCTGATCATTTCAGCATCTCCAGAGGCATGTATCTCCTTTCTAGAATAAACTCTGAAACTGGTCTTAAGATTGACTAACTGAACTGAACATAGTATTTCTGATGAGACCACATCACTGTGAAGGTATCAGAGCATTTAGTTGTTTGACATTCTGTTTGTTAGGCACTTGACTAATAAGTTTGATCCTGAGTTCGGTTTTGGGTTTGGGTTTTTTTAAATATGATGAATGCAAAGCTTTCATAACAACACCCAAATACTGCTTTTCAGGACTAGGTCAGAATCAAATGCTCAGGCTGCAGTCCAGTTTCCAACCTTGCCTAAGTGACTGAGTGAAAGACACGTGAGACCTACAGCAAGTAACTGAGGTGATCTTTCCTCCTCCCATTCTGGAGGTCTTCCTTATCTCTGCTGGCTGACTTGAGTTTAAGATCTTTTTCTGCAATGATGGGATTAATTCAGAGTTCCAGATGTTTGGGTTTTTTTCCAAAAGTGTGTTACTTTATAGCTTTCCTTGAGTTTTATATGTCATCCACTCAAGTAAGTCCATCTGATGTTCTCCTCACTCATGTTCATTGAAATAATTTTGTACTGTTACATGGCACTTTTTTGTCTCTCATTGGATATCATAAGCAAATGAGGTGATTTCTATCCTCGGATATGAATTCAACTCCCTTTTTGTAAATATTTTGCTATAATACTCATGGCATTTGGAAAAATGGGTAGAGGTATTACTCAAAACACTTTGTTTCTCACAACATGACTGTCAAAATCTTTTGTGGAGACTTTTTACCAAGATGATCAATTAAATTAAATGTATCAATTGGCTTCATTAACTGCTATTTTATTTTATTATGACCTAGTTTAAGTTTATTAATTGACTGCAAAAGCTATGCCAGTTACATTCAGGTATATCATGATAGTCTCAATCTTTTATTTTACTTTCAATGTTCATTATTAGGCAAAAAGAATCATTCAATGCAGATGTTGCTACTCTAAAATTAATTCATACTGCTTTTTGCTCTTTTAAAAGATACAGCTCCAACATGGTAAATAAATTAAAGCCGGTTAATAAAAGCAATAATTGTTTTAAAGTAATTAGATCTTTAGATACTCAGCTTCTGCCTTAAGCATATAATGTTAAGAAAAGGGTCTTTTTCTGTATATGTGTATATAATTAGGATGAGGGTATAGCAGAGGTTTTTCAAAAATAAATGGTCCCATTCTGGACACTTTTAGAGCTTAAATAATGTATGTTGATCTGCCCTATAAGCAGCCCTACTGTACATCCCACTGCTCAGTCTGCTTCTCAGAGGACTCAGGACTGCTACAGAGACTATTTTTATCAATGTTGTCACAGCCAGTGTATTAAAATCAAAGCGTTTCCTCAGCAATGCTTTAAAGAAACAGAAGGTTAAAAAAGAACTTAACAAAACTTACCAGCTCAGAGGAAGATCAAGTCACAAAATGCGTATGTTAGAACCACAGACATTTTGCTCTGCCAAATTTAAAGGACTTGTTTTCAAAAGGTATTCCTTGGGAACAGTATAACAGCCATTATCCATGGTTTCCATAAAGATGAAAAAATATTCCTCATTTCATGACAAAAATCAGTAGTGAACATTTAACTAGAAAGGAGATGACTGCTTTTGTGTGGCCTCTCTGCATTATTTTGCATCTGGTTGTGAAGCCTAAGCTGTTCACATATACAGAGCAGTCACAGAGCTCACAGTTACTACTGAAAGCAAGTATCTTGCCTGCTCCTACTTCACTTGCCTAGGACCATCATGCATATGTCTGAGCTGACACTTGTCTGCCCCTCCATGCAGCCTGTTCTCCACATTTTTGTGTCTTGACACACCTGACACATGACCCAACATAACACATAACCCTGAATGCTCTGGCCTGTATGCCCTGGCCAGCTTTATAAATACTGCAACAGGTGCTAGTCTCCCATGTATGATAGCATCATGCCACCATACATAATCCACTACACAAGAGCTGATTGCCTGGCCCATGGCATAGTCCAAAGAGAAAGCCTAACATCTCCTCACTTTGTCTAACATTATGAATGGCATTGGCATTTTCATAAAGCCTCCCAAAGCTGGTAGACCTGAGACATGTTTACCGACAATCCATCTGAGCAGCAAAACAGAGAGATTAGCAGACAGTTCTGCAAGACCAAAGGCAAGAAACACAGCCCCACTTTGGGGTGAAAAAGTCCTTCTTCATGTTTGAGGTGTTTCTGACAGTCCACAATTCACACTGTTACCCAACACTCTCCTCTGGACAACAGGAGATCTCAGCACCATCCAGGAAAAGTAAACCCATTGGTAATCAGGAGAGGATGGTGTGAACAACCATAGCATGTGTGATATAGAACATAATCCAGAGGACAGGAGAGAGACTCATAGCAAAGGGAACTTCTGAGCCTGAGGACTTTTTCAGAGGGCAGTGGCAAAACAATCACATGACTGTGGGAGTTTCTTCCAAAAGACATGCCATGATGGAATTAGTCCAATATCCATGAGCTCTTTGATCTGAGCTGTGAAAATAAATTATTTATGGGGTTAGATGGTATCTTTGGGAGTTCTAGTAGTATTGTGTTTAAATTTCCTTTAGCTGTGCATAAAAGATGGGCAGCATATTACTTTTATTTATGGACAGCCCTCATTCACAGAACAACTGAGGTGGAAGGGGACCAGCCTGTTTAGCTTTGACGTGAAGGATTTCTCTTGGAAAACATTCTGCTGAGAGGTTCAGGGGGACATTTAAACTTAACTGTTTTGCACTCTCAGGTGAACTTAAACATCTATCCCACAGCTCTATTGTTCTCCGCTGGAAAATCTTAATCAAAGTTTAAACATTAATCAAAAAGGAAATAAAACTAAAATTACCTCTAAACTGCAGTGAATTATGTGTTGGCAACTCTACCCTTTTGACCCTGCTATCACTTTGATGAATTCAGCCTGTTGTGTTGTCCAATACAGTGCTGGCAGCACAGGCTGCCAAGTAGTATGATGACTAGCTTGTGGACACCTCTACTACCAAAGCCTCTGAGTGTGTGTAGACAGTGTCATATATTGGTTTAAACCAAAGTACTGAATAAAACCAGGATTCCAGGCAACAACTCCCATTCATCAGACAGAAGTCTGGGAGTGACTTGGGCCTTGTACTATCCTATGAAGATCAGTAGCCCAAAATTTTCCTAGATCAATGGGAGAAAAGTTGCAGACATAGTATTTTTCCTTAAGAATAATTGTTTGGGATCTATAATTAGTAGATCAACCATTAGTTGATCATAATCAATTAATACTAACAAACCACTATTTATACCAACAATCCACTCAACTCATTTGTCTTGGCAAGACAAGTAGCAATTCAAAAGGTCTTCCTCCAGCCTGTGTAAGGAATCAAAAATCCTCGAGTTCAATAGCCTTTGTGTCAGGTTGTCACACAGAATCTGTATCAACATCTTCAGCTTCACTCACAAGCAAAGAGTTCACACTGGAGAAAGAATTATTTAATCTATCTTCTTCTGGAAAACCACCAGACCTGTACACTCGTACTGGGTTTTCATGGCTAGGTTTTGATGGCCCATCAGCAACAGTGGTAGCACCTCCGGAATAACATAGTTAAGAAGGGGAAAAAGCTACTGCACAAGAGCAAATCGCAGCCAGAGAGAGGAGCAAGAATACATGTGTGAGAACAACAACTCCTGCGACACCAAGGTTAGTAAAGAAGGATGGGGAGGAGGTGCTTCAGGTGCTGGAGCAGATTCCCTCTGCAGCCCATAGTAAATGCCACGGTGAGAGAGGCTTTTCTCCCTGCAGCTTTGGAGGTTCACGATGGAGCAGATTTCTACCTGCAGATATCTACCAGGGGACCCCACACTGGAGTAGGTAGATGCTTGAAAGAGGTTGTGACCTCATGGGAAGCCCATGATGAAGAAGGTTTTCTGGCAGGGCTTGTGACCCTATGGGGGACCCATTCCAGAGGAATCTGTTTCTGAGGGACTGCACCCCTTGAGAGGTACCTACACTGGAGCAGTTCATGAAGAACTGCAGCCCATGCAAGGACTCACATTGGAAAAGTTGGTGGAAGGGACACCATGCTGGAGCAGGGGAAG
>NW_008663697.1:10676-19635 GCF_000695815.1 Acanthisitta chloris
CCAGGCTGGAGCGGGGAAAGGGCGTAGAGAGTCCTGCCTCTAAGGATGAAGGAGCAGCAGAGACAACATGAGATGAACTGACTTCAGGGGGTACAGAGGTAGAGAATTTATAAGTAAAGTTAAGCCTGGAAAGAAGGGAGGGGTGGTGAGGTGTTTTAAGATTTGGGTTTATTTGACTCTAACTGTTAACTAATTTCCTCAAGTCAAGTCTTTTTTGCCTGTAACAGTAGCTGGTGAGTGACCTCTCCCTGTCTTTATCCTGACCCATGAGCCTCTTGCTATATTTTCTCTCCCCTGTTGAGCAAAGAAAGGGAGTGATAGAGCAGCTTTGTTGACACAGAGTGACATCCAGTCAGGGTGAACCCACCACCACACTGCAATCATGGTTTCATGTACAAAGGAGAACTCAGGTTCTGTAACTTAGGAAACCAGAACAAACTCCCATCTCTGCATTAGGACCTTACTCATGCCATGTCAATGCTTTGTCATTCTCACCATCTCTGCTTTAGCTTGATTTTTGCAGTACACCCACATTGGGTCATATAGGCAGTAAAACCAATGAAATTCTGTCAAAATCTAGATCCAGCAGTAGGCTGCAATTATCATCAGAAAAGATGCTTTTCTAGTGATATAATTTCAGTGTCATTAGAGCTGCCTGAAACAAATACTTCATTGTTTTATTGCATAAACATCCTTCTAGGTCATGTCTGCTTTGTTGAACTTTGCCTATGCCATCAGAGGATGGAAGATGGCAGAGGCAGCCAAACTGCGTCAGCTCTTCAAACCCACTGTTTCCTGCTTCAACAGCTAACCGAACTGTGTCCACACGTCACTGCTAGGGCTGTTTCCCAGAAGGAAAATAGAAAAAGTACTGTATCATTGTGGGGCAGCTCCAGCACTCTAAATAGAGTCATATACTATCACTCCATAAGCAAAACCTGCTGCTGAGGGGAAAGAAAGGTTATGTTTGTTTTTGAGGTTTTAAAAGCATTTTTATCTTTTTTTTTCTCTTAACCCAAAGGGATCCAAACCAGAAGTTCCTTCCTGTCTGAAAGATTTAGGCACAGGACATTTGTGGCCTGATTCTCTTCTCAGCTTGTGTTAAGTCAGATATACCTCCAGTGAGCTGACAGAGCTACTTCAGAGTAAAGCCGGAGTAAGGGAGACAAGAATCTGTGCCATGCTAATGAAGTCATAACAGCAGCAGCCATCCAGAGCAGAGTCAGCATTTTAAAACCAAAATTATGTTGATCTTTCAGCTGGAACACACAAGATTTTGAAGCTCATTCAAGTATTCTGCAGCAAAACATTCAATTCCTTTCCAGCATCATTTTATTGCAGTCAATAATATGGGTCTGTAGCCTGTTGAGGCCAAGAAAAATGATAATGACTTTACTCTCTTTTCTCTGCTCACCAGTTTTTGGCCCAGATGAAAGAGAATACTAAATAGAATAAGCAACAGCAATAGGTAAGGAGCCCTCACGGGTGCCACAAGGCATGACATTATCCAAAGCATCCTGACACTTGGTGACTATTGTGATCACAGCCTATGGCTTACAGACCACAGAAGTCATTCATAAATTCCTGCAGGCAGACCACAATCCTTGGGAGACTTGGAAGGTCTAGATTAGAAGGGTTTAGACAGTGGAAATTATTTTGAATATTTCCCTCAAGCAAGGAGAAAGAACTAACATCATATGCTTCAGTTCTTTTTCTTTTTAAAGCTAGTTATCTTCATCGAGTTTAGAAAAAGAAGAATCTCAGAGGAGTCTGTCTGTGACAAATAAACCTTCTTTCTTGAAGAAAGGCAAGTGCAGCCTCCAAGTTTTGTCCCTGTAAGTATTTGAAACCCAGCATGAAATCAGAGTTTCTAGTCCTAGTTAATCCAGTACAGGTAGACTCTGCTACGCAGCATGTGTATGTTTTCGGCATACAGTGTTCCTTGTCTGCTCAGTCATTGCTTTGGCCTTTGAACCTCACTTGTAATTCCCTACTTAGCTCTTGACCCTTCTTCACAGGCTTCTGATTTGACCTTTGCTAATTTTCTTTCTCCTAATCCTGACCTACTTGTCTTACATTACTTAAACCTTATCTCATCTGCTATCCCAAAATCTGCTCTGCAGTTTATAGTCCCTAATCTTGTGGTTAAGCCTCTTCTTGACCAGACCTTCTGGTGAGGTGCAGACTATTTCCTAGATTCTAACTGACTGCAGTACCTTCATCCCATCTCTAAGCCTGACTCCTGCTTGACTCTTGTCAGGAGGACTGATTACCCATACCCTACAGTGTGCATTTCATCTCCCAGGACAGAGGAACATGTAGCTTCTGAGTCATGTATGATGACTACCAATATCCAGCCTACATTCATTGCTAAGCCACCCCATGTCTTCCTCATCAAATTTGCTGAAATTTTTTGCATTTCTTTTTACATTCCTGTCTTAAACATTTTAATCCAGTAGTGGCTCTGAGCTATCGATAGATATCATGGACGCACCTTCTACAGTTCAAGTAAAAGATGTTTTTTCCTGTTTTGTTACGAAAGGCATTCCCCAATCTGGCAACGCACAGCATCAGCCCAAGGCAGTGCTAATCATTCAAATGTCCAAGTCTCATGTTAGCCTTCTGATTTCATCATATCTTTTGTGATACTCTCCTGCACTATCTTACCTGTCCTTCCCACTCCCATCCTGATCTTCATAGTCCACCAAGTGTATTGACCAAGAGAGCCCCATCTGCCTCTTGGTCCCGTCTCGCACAGCACATGGTCCCTGTCACACATCTGTAAATTCATCAATATCACAGAGTGACCACATACCAAGCAGTCATGAAGGCATTTCCTTTCCTTTTGTCTGTATCTCCTGAACTGAAGGTCCCTTTTCTCCACATAAACTACTTCTTCTTGCACAAGAGAAGCCAAACCCCATTGACAAATGTAGCTCCCCTGTCCACAGCCTGGCTGGATCTGCTGGCTCTTTCCATCAGCATCAGGTGAAGAAGGCAAGGAGTTTCCCATCTGCAAGTCCAAGCTCTTCAGAAGCATCTAAGATGTAGGTGCTACAACACTCACAAACTTAAATTAGACAGCTCTGTAACTGGATGTGGGTTTGGTGGAAAAGCATTGTCCTCTTCCATACCACCAAACTCTGAATCAGCTCAAAGCTACTCAAGCAAAATTAGCTTTAGGTGCTGTTGGTTGTCATGACTATTCAAAATCATTTTCCCATAACAGGGTCCTCAAAAACAGGTGTAAAAAGATTCTGACTAATATTAGGAAACCAAGTAAGAACAAGGCAGATAGTATGCACAGATTCTTCTCCAGGCTGCACAAAGACAAGCCTTCTCAAAGTCACAGGCAATTTTAATAAGTTCTAGATCCTGTACTAGATCCTTTCTTTAATCAGCTCGTAATATCTGTGGAGAGCGATCCAGAAAGTTGTCGGCCTCTCCAGTAAAGGAAGTTTGTCTGGGTGGATGTTTGTGAATCTAACAGCAAGATGTTATATGTTTTTAGCTCCTTACCTGCAAAAGAGAAATAATCCACTTTGTATGCACTGGCACACTGATGATTCTTTGACTTTCTCCCTCACTTCTCTCCTGACAGAGCACCCAAGAAACTAAACAGGTAAAGGTTTAATATTTTATTACTTCTATAGCCTTATTCTAAGATGTTTATAAAGAAGGAAATCGACCTCTTCCTGGATACCAATGAACTGTCAACTTCCTCCAGCCAGCTTCTTTGTAACACATGAAAAGCCTTTGTCATAGGCAGGCTTATTAGCTCTGCTCCGGCTGTAAAAGGAAAAGAAGATAAAGGGGTTGGATGAGGAGCATGCCTCAAAATCCTTCTCTTGGACTCCTCCTCATATTCACCAGAAGCAGGTAGGAGCTCGGTATGTGGCATGCATCTCAGGCTATGTTCTGTCTTCTCAGATTTGGAAAGGATCTGAGCAAGAAGGCAGGCAGCATGTCAGAGCTTCCACTGAAACAAAAGGGTTTAGACAGAAGCCTTCCTGCACATCAAAGTACCCAGAATATACTGCTCATTGTTCCCAAATACATAAAAAAAAGATTCTTTAGCCTTCACCCAAGCCCTTGCAATTTCAATTCTTTCTGTCACGTGTATCTGGAAATGCTCTTTGCTAAAATATAAATGCTCCATTTCTCTGTCGCAGCAGGAAATCTGGGACGTCCATTAACAGCATCACAGGTTGCCAATACCCTGAAACCCATAACACCGGGTAAAACACCTGGTCTGACAGTTCCAAGGTTAAGTTTTATGCTTTTTTTTCACCAATCCCACAAACCTGCAGGCAACTACATACTTTCCTCTACAAGTGTCTGGAGGAGAGTTCTGTCCTCCCTACCTTAAGGGAGGGTTTGATTTCAATGGTTTTCCAAGCTGGACTGGAATCGAAAATCAGGTTTGAACTATTGACCCACCCCTCAAATTCTGGGAGGTAAGTTAGTGAAATTCACACCCAGTATCAGATGTCTGAGCCAGGTGGAGATTCGTAATGGCTGGGCCAGCTCAGATGGTGCATTTAGCAGGATTAGGACACCAAGCCTCTCACATCTTGGACAAAGAAATAGCCATTGACCAAGAGCAGTAAATACGTATCTCCCATTATGTGATTTTTAGTCCTCATATATGAGAAACAGTCTGGGAAAAGCCACTCCTGTACAGTCAGTTGGCTCAGCAGCCAAAATAGTGCATAGCAGGGGGTAGATAAAAGCCAGGTTTAGTGCATAAGGTAGGAGGTTAAAAGGGATCACAACCCCGGGGGGCAGAGAGGTACCTGAACTCTTTCAGGACAAAAGTATTTGAAGCTTCAGAAAATAAAATTAAATTAAAAGATAATAAAAGAAGAAAATTTAAAATAAAAATTAACATTAAAAAAACAAACAAACAAACAAACAAAACATGGAGACAGCCCTGAGGTCCAGCACTGCACCCTTGCAAAGAGCCAGAGAAAGAATCCATTGTGGTTATTTGTCCTGGTGGGTGGCAGTGTGGGATTTTTGAGTTTTGATACTGGGAAAAGTGAAGAGGCAGTTGCAGCATGAAGGAGACTGGGCCTTGTCACACTATGGGAAAGAAAGGGCTAATAGAGCAGATCAGGAGTAAAGGGAGCCATGGGTCTGAGGTTAGGATACCCATCACTAACAGCTTTAGAAAACTGCCATGTTGCAAGGATGGGAAGCACCAAGGGACTGGGAAGACAAGGGTGAGGGAAAAGGGCTGATGGTCTGAGATAGACCTGATGGCAGATTCCCATGTTAAGAAGCAGGAGAGTTTTGCACTCATGAAACTCTCTCACAGGTATAAGAATATTTCCTCCTATTTTCCATCCAGTCATCTGTCTTACAACATGCTTTCCACTAGCATGAGTGGCTCATCAGTTCATGCTATCAGCAGAGATAACATTTTGGCCATAGTGCACCCTTGCACCAATATATAATTTCAGTTCATTTTCAGCTTACAGAATTTACTAGTAAAAAGTCAGAGCTGCCACAGCTCCCCTTGTTTCCTGGCAAGGAGAAGAGAGAAGGAAAGATAAAAATACCAGGGAACTGTACAACTGTCAGAAACAGCCTTTCTGTAGCCAGCAGGAGACAACCATCAGCGAGTGGCATTTTGCCTCTCCCTCTGGGGAAGCACAGCAGATTAAAAATGGACATTTTTTTCCCCTGGATTTTCCATCTATTTTGAGTGGTCCTTCTCTCATTGTCTCATTGTCCTGTTCCAAATGTTTAAGGGAATTAATAAGCACTCTATGCTGGGTTTGGAATCATGCCAGGAAGACTAAAGGAAGCTGAGAACAGCCATCTCAGATACCTACATTTCAGAACATTGCTGTGCCCCTGTATGTCCCCAGGACTGGTTTTCAGTCCTAAAAGAGCAGAGTCAAGAAAAAGGTGAACAGGTCTGGACACATCAGCATAATGTCCCTGGCATATTGAGATAGCAATTGGTTGCTACTTATATTCATAGAATCATAGAATAGTAGAATTTTAGGGGTTGGGACAGACCTTAAAGATCATCTAGTCCCAATCCCCTGCCATGGGCAGGGACACCTCCTCACTAGATCAGGTTGCTCAAGGCTTTGTCCAACCTGGCTTTGAACACTGCCAGGGTTGGGGCAGCCACAACTTCTCTGGGCAACCTGTGCCAGTGTCTGACCACCCTTACAGTAAAACACTTTTTTCTAATATCCAACCTAAACTTCCCTTCCTTCAATTTGAACCCGTTTCCATTCTTTTAGTTTTAGAACCCATTACCATCCTCCTAGTGCAAGGCACCAAACACTGGAGAAGCAAAATCCTGTTTATCCAGAATAAAAATAAAATCAATACAAAAGGTAGCATATATATCACCTTGAGGGGTTTTCCCCAGCTGTAACACTTTGACCCAGTTCTGCAGCCTGTGGTTTACCTTCAAACTACCCCGTTCAGAAAGGCTTCTGTGCACTCCCTTTCCAAGCATCCCGTGCAGACTTGCTCCAAATATGCAATCAAACACCAGTCCCAACATTGCTCATGAGACTAGAGAACTAAATCTAAAAACTGTTCTGCCAATTCACTGGGGGAAAAAAAAAAAAAACCCAGAGCACTAGTGTCAGGTATTTCAGCTCAAAAAAAGCTACTCCTCCAAGAGCATCGAGCACAGGTAGCTGAGAAAGCATGTGCTTAATGATAGGCGTGTTGCGTGATTTTATCGTGTGACCATTACTGCCTGTTGGCATCAATACACATTGAGCTGGTTGTCAGAGGCAGAGCCTAAGGAGGCAGGAGCTTCTCCCTGACAGGCACACTCACCCTACCCATGGATGGCCTGGCCCTCCAGGATGGAGCCGTGCCTGGCTGAAAGGCTCATTTCTGCCTTTGCCCTCGCTCTCCCACTGCCAATGTTGTTTCAGTCTTGCACTTGCATTTCCCGCGGTGATCTCACCCTGACCTTTAACAGGCACCACACAGTTAATTAAGTTTGTCTGAAGTTGCTTCATTTTTAGAGGGGTGTTCATTTTACCTATTCCCTTTCCCTCTTACACTGCAGGATGCAGCTCTTCAAGGAAAACAAATTCTGTCTTCAACTGAAAGTCCAGAGGTGGTTTTTTTTTCATTGACCTAAATTAAACTCCAGATTTGCATTGACATCAGAAATTAGTCCTAGGACTTTCAAGTCCTGCCAAATTCATAGAAATGGAGTGCAGCATACTTATATATCTGCTTCCACTCATTAAAGTATTTTAATTAAACAATATTTATAGTACAATTGGACATACATGTGTGCATTTTGAGTGAATATTAATATTTTAAATTATGCAATTAAATGAATAATGAAAATAAATTAGATGTCTGCACTCAGGGAGCCAGCAAAAGCAGGCACAAAAAGGATTTCTCCTCTTTTACCTGCTTAACAACAGAGTTGAAATTATATATGTTAATGCTGGAAAGTGGTTCGTGAATTAAAATATCATAGGGCCCTCAAAAGAGAATAAAGAGCTAGGTAAGAATGATTAATGTGCTTTTACACAAAGAATGATACTTTTTATGTATCTTTGACCTTCTAAGGTCAAAGGGATTATAGGACTGTTTGAAGTTCGGGAGGAGCTGAGCAAGGAAACAAGCGGGCTTTTCATGGGGTGATGAGAAGCTGCGGCTGACATTTCAGGAGCAGAAAGCCTATTTTTATTAACTCCTTCTTTCTCAGGTAAAATGTGCTTTTGACAGAAGAAAACAAAACCAGCATACAAATGTGCAAAAACTAATCCAATTTCCTCTGCAAGCACCCAGACCTAATCTTAGAGTTCAGCAGATCCAGCAGCACCAGTGAAGCTTACCCTGAGGAGGCAGAAAAGAAAGACCCATGGGAAGCAGGTCACTGATGGCAGGACAGCATGGCATTGCCAGCAGTTAGATTAACATTGCTCACTGCACTTTTGGAAATTTATTAGAGCAGCTGTTCAAATGATGTAGTAGTCATAGTATATTGTTATCATAGAGTTTTCTGTTTAAACTTCTGAAGAATATGTCTTGTACATTTCTGTGCACAGCTCAATGGGTAAGTGAATATCAGGGCAGATACTCGAGCATGCAAATAATGGCAAATACAACATGTGCAAACTAGAGCAAGGAGTGCAGCATAAGGTCTGTAGGGTAGGTTAGGTTATTTATCCTCAGTGAGTATTTTACGTGCTGTAAAACACTTTTTGCAAGGGGGCAGGGGAAGGGTAGGCGAAATTTAATTAATTGTTTCAATAGATCTTAGAAAGATGAATGACGGGCCAAAGTGTTTCATTTTATGTTTTCAGTATTCTCTTCCTGTCCTGCTTTAAAGTGGTATTTTTTACTTTAAAGTTGTCCAATTACTTTAAAGAGTTTTAAAAAACAAATGAAACTGAGTATTTGACTTAGAGTCAAATGAAAGTTTTTGATCAATCCTAAATTATTTTTGGGTTTATAGTATAATTACATGTGGGGTATGTGGCTTTTAGCACAAACATTAATATTTTGTAAACATATATACTATATCAAACATAAAGTAAATTATGTGTATCTACTTACTCAGCCACGGTGGTAAAGTGCAAAGAAGACCATTTTCTTCTTTGTCTTTTCTGAAACATACTGAAATTTTGTAAATGAATGCCACAAGAAAGTCCTGATGTTGAGTCCTTACAAAATGGGACAAGTACAAATACAAACAAGTTTTGGTGACTTAGGGTCACCAATGCAGGGTGAATCTATTTCAGTGTCCTCAATTCAGCTGCCCAAGTGAAAATTCAGTGGAGACCTTATATGGAACACTGGGGTCAGAGCTTGCTTCTCGCTTCTCACTTTTGTTAACATTTTCAGACTTTTTATAGACAAAATTAACCTTTCTCACTTTTCCAAAATTACTTTTCATTTTCTAACTCTAGTAAAAGATTGGAATGAAAAAATCTCATTCTTTTACTCTTTC
>NW_008663697.1:19649-25744 GCF_000695815.1 Acanthisitta chloris
GGACGCTAGTACTTGACTGCTATTAACACAGCTTGCTCAGCTTAAACAGACTTTCTGAGCATAAGTTGAGGTTGCCAAAAAAGCTTCTCTTTCTGCATATGCAAAGCCATATCTACAGGTACCATTTTCTGCAAAAATGCAATAAGATTTCTTCTCAAGAATGAACTCTTAAAACTAAATTGGAAATAGACTACAAGCTTCCAAGTCTGAGGGATGAGTAACTTAGTTCCATGCAGAGCAATGGGCTTAATCTAAGCCTTTTTTTCCCTTGTCCGTATCAGAAAAACACAGGAAGGTTCCATGTTCATGACTATGCTGCCGCAGAAATCTAGAATTCTGGAAAATCTATTCAAGCCTAAATCAGGCCTCTCTCAGCTTATTCTCATAGGTAAAGTAGTTTGAAGTGACTGTTTCCTCTTATTCTTTTTTTAATATTCTCTGTATAGACACCCAAATGCCAAGAACAACTTCAGCATAGCTTATTCAGTCAATGGCTTAGACCAAGTACAAAACTATACCTACAAGATATGGTATCTACCCTATAAAATGTACAATTCAAATTTCTTTGCTATCTATAGACCACTATGCTACAACCATTTGTTTTGAGAGAAATGCCATGTATAGCCTTGATTTCTAGAGCTTTCTGAAAGAAAAGGTGAATTTCACCTTAAAATCTTCATTTGTCCCACTGTTTACTCTGGGCTTGTACTGTATATTCAGACATGTTCAAGGATATTTTTTATTTGGTGGAATATCTGCCATGTAATATATGTAGCAATGGGCAAATTGGTCAAATTCGCCAAATCATTTGGGCTTGAAGATAAGTTAAGAAAACCAGACTCAGGAGAGCATTAGTGGTGATATACTTTTGACTAGCATTATAACACTGGGAAAAAACAGGTGGATGTGAGAAAACACTGGTTCCATTCCTCTGCCAGAGGATGTGTAACTAATGGCCCTCACCTCCCAGAGGTTCATCCATAATATCAACTCTTTTCATATTCAGGGCAGGTATCAATCTGTCCTGCTATCAAGTTTCACTAGCAATTCAATACCTTGAGAAACAACTGAACTGCAGGTTTCTCAGCTTGCAGTTGGGCGTCCTACCCACTGGGGTAGGCAGCCATATTCACTTGCTCTAATTGTCTCAGTTCCTAAAAATCTTGTACAGGGTAGAAGATCTTTAACATAAGCAACTGAGGGAGCCCCATTCAAACCCAATGGTTTGGATGTTTGCTACAGAAATCTGACTTTCACTGCTTTCTGCTTCAGGGGCTTGGTAGCACAGAAAAAGTGAGCCATACATGTCAGAAGTGGTTAAAGGCTATGCCATGCAAAGTAGGTGTGTGTAAATTCACCCTTCATGCTTCAGAACAGGGGTTGGAGTGAAGGTGCTGCCTTCTGGTCTACTTTTTGTTAAATATTTTTCAAAATCTTCAAGGGGAATAGATACAGGGGGAGGCGTAGGTAGCCTGCAAGTTGGAACAATCCTCTGGGCTCGTTTCTGTGTTCCAATAAATATTTATACAAAGTTGAAAAGTGACAAAACAGAAGAGTTCTCTGGCAGTAGGTTAAAAGTGTCCGACTTCTACTTCTCATTTTCCAGTCTTGTGAATCTATCCCTTCATTTCCTTTGCTTTTCTTGCAAATTCTTGGGAAACTAAATGTTTCATTTTGGGTTGAACAGAATGTTTCATTCTACATAAAATGTAATTTTGGGAGTTTTCATTCTTCTTTGAGGATTAAAAAAAAAGGAAAGTATCTAGACTTATTTTAATCCAAACTAAAATCTTGATTTTTTTTTTAACCCCATCACCAGAGGGGGAAAAAATCAATTCTTCACATAGCCTTAATGATACATTCAATCAATTGTAATTGCTAGGTCCCATTTGCTCAGCCTCTGTAAGAGGCTACAGACTACAGAACAATCGCTGCAACAGGTAAACATGTAATAAGCATGTTTAAGACAATACAATTATTGCAAAACAGGTGAAAAAGGGAAAATTGAGATGAGATGAGATGAGATGAGATGAGATGAGATGAGATGAGATGAGATGAGATGAGATGAGATGAGATGAGATGAGATGAGATGAGATGAGATGAGATGAGATGAGATGAGATGAGATGAGATGAGATGAGATGAGATGAGATGAGATGAGATGAGATGAGATGAGATGAGATGAGATGAGATGAGATGAAAAAAGATGGGAGATGAGAGGTGAGGAGAGGAGAGGAGAGGACAGGACAGGACAGGACAGGAGAAAGGAATTGTCCAATACTGTTTGCAACAAGGTAAATCTCATTGACAGCTACAGTTATTCTGACTTTGAGAAATGTACAAAGCATACAGGCAACGGGCAATCTGGATCTGCTGTTCTGCAACATTAATGAAAAGAATTAAAAAGAAAAACTGGTCCAAACTGCTACATCTCCTACACTCCTCTGCATGCAAAACCAGGTGAGCCTATGCCAGTTCCTTCCAGCATGTATGTTGAGACTTGGCTGATGCTGCATTCCACAAATAATTCCTCTTCTCTGTGCCTGCAAGACATTTTGGTGTAGGAATTAGAACACAATCCAACGTTTCAATTAGAATAATTATTCAAAAGGTGCAAACTCTGAGATACTTCAATGGTTTCTTGTTTAAGAGATGCCATTTAAATTTTCAGAGATATGGAGAGAAAGTTTTTTTATAGATCAAATGTAGTTCTAAGGAAATCCTGCATCTCACTTGCTTCTCCTGAAGATCACAAAACCCCTTCTACAGCCGACTTAGGAAAGGACATTGTTAATATGTACAGGTAAGGATCTTCTTATCCTGTTCATTAAAATGTTCCTAATAAAACATAAGGAAAATATGAGAAATCATTTTACTTTCTCTTGATTTAGACTGAGAAAAAACAGGATTCATGAGAACAGCACATATAAACAAATAGGCTGTTTAATTACAAATAGCTATTAAATCTCATTTCTTATGCATGATCATTCTCAGAGACCAGCTGGTCTGGTGTTACAACACTGCGACTTCTAAGCTCTACTGGTTGGTGTGTGTATATGCATTACAGCTTTGCTGAGGCAAGTTCTATTCTTTGTCTCTAAATGTCTCCCCTGTGGCTCAATCCTTTCCTGTTGCTTTCATGAAAATGAGAAATAGTCCTTGATCACAAAGTTCCCAGGTTTTTCCTCATGCTGACAAAGGAGATTGTTGTTAGCCTGCTGGCAAGTATTTTGAACTGTACCAAGGAAGTGGGATTCAAGTGAATATTCTCATGGATCAGGAAGGGGTTTGTTAATCCTCAGTAGAAACATTAGGAACCCAGCAATGGGAACATGTAAGAAGGGCCAAGGGCAACAGTGCACTGAACACAGATAGTTGGGCAGTTTCTCAACTTCTTCCACTCAAGACCTCACTTCCCAGTGCACTTCCAGGCTCGTGACCCCACTTCTGATTACAAGCTCTACTCCTGCAATCAAGTTCCCATCAAGCCACCTCTTAAGTACCGTGACCTCTTGTTTGTAAACCAGTGTCCTAAGGGTCTGGTATAGAGGTGAGTCCCTTGTGATTCCTGCAGCACAACTGCTGCCAGCAAACCATGGAGATCTCAGGCTGTATGCCCTGTATTTCCTCACACCAGGAATGAAGATATTTCCACTCAGGATTTTGTCTTAGAGAATAATTGTCTTGCCATTATACACCCCTGTCCTTGAAACTATAGAAATAAGAAGTTTAAACCCTCAAAATACAAGTAGGCTATGGCCAGTCTGCATGCCCAGCCCGCAATTTCTCAGGATCAAAGGGACATTTCCACTGACCACCTAGACCTCCATGTAGGATGTTGCAGGGCTGAGTGCAGGCACAAAGAGGATGTGAAACCACACCTTGCCATGACTCTTTCACAATCACTTCACCCACAATTCAAAGTGTTCCTTGTGTTTCTAATAGAGGGAAGGGTAAAACTAAGCCATCCTGATAAACCTCCCTGCATTTTAATCCTTCCTCATAAATCAATTCCACTGCTCCTGACTCTGTATCTGTTCATCTCTGGCTTTTTTCCTAATTTTTTATTTTTATTTGAAGTTTGAAAGTTTCCAATCATATGATATTTCTCAGTGGTATTTTTTAAAGGAGAATACACAACTAATCACACAAGAACTATAGACCTGGGTCACAATTTAGGGCTGAAACTGATACCTAATGAGCCTCACACATGCTCTTCTCTTCTTGATAGCTCATCTTCCGAACTGCTCGAAGTCCCACTATGTTTCATTTGTCAGTCTGCAGATGTCACTGCAGATTGGTAGAATCCCACAAGGATCCAGATTCAGTTCTGCATGGAATGTCCACACAGCTTCAGGTACACACATGCAGGTCCACTAAAGCAATAGAGGTGAAAATGTATCCTACAAAATGTTTTTGTTTCAATAACAAATATTTTCTTACAGTGTTAGACCATCTGCCACATGTTAAAAATGCAATTTCTGATTGCAATAATCCAAGAAACCTTGGATTGAACTGAAAATTTCAGATGCCTGTTAGTAGTAGTGCCACGACTCACTCTCTCTGTCCCTGTGTTTCTGAATACAGGGGAGATCTTCACACCTATGCACAAAAGCACAGAAGTACAGATTGATTGTTTTTTCCTCCTTAATGAACATGCTTGCCAGAATGCAAGCCAGGAAATACCAGCTTCCATAGGCACTGCCTCTGTGGGTGGTTCGAGGCTGGTGCACCCATCCCTCTGGGGGAACAGATGTTGCCACTGATTCACTTTGCAAGCATGTGAGTCAAAGTCTGCATCTGTGACAACTTACAGTAGAGAATTGTGAGCAGCTGCAGAGCAAAAAAGCACAGAGTGAAAAGTCAATCAAGATGTAAGTCAAGATACTGCATCAACCCTGAAAACTGACAAATGGAATCCATTTGATTCAAGCTGCGGCAAATCTACCTGGGCAGAAGAAAGAAAAAGAAAGAAGAGACAGGCAGCAGTTCACTGATTGCTCCATGCATGATTCACAGGAACTGCTCTCTCATGCCTTACATACCTCCTTTGGCATTAAAAAAAGCTAGAAGGGGTCTGTTGATACTGCAGGACTTCTGACAAACTTCTGATCCAAGTGCTGAAACCCCTCCCTGACCCAGGGAATCACTCAGAAAGTCTGGATGTAGAGCTGCCCCTTGCCATGCTCAGCCACAACAAAAACCTGGCATGTTCTTCATTGCAACTAAAGTGTTGATTCAAGTCTGCTGGTCAAATTCCATTTCTACCATTTATTTTGCCTCTTTGATACAATATTGGCACTCTATCAAAACTGAGGGAGGTTGCTTCTAATTGGTATGCTATGCCTAACTCACACCACAGGCAAGTGCAGTTCAGCTGACAGCAATGTAATTGAAGTTTATGTATTGCTTGTTGTTTGTAAAAGTGGTTGGAATTCTCTAGGTGAAAAGTATTGCCTACATAAAGAAGTAAAGCTACCTCTGTGCCTGCACAAGAAAGTGAATGCGGGGGAAAAAAAAGAGTCTGCAAATATTTGATCAACTTTCTAAACAAATGTTTCCCAGCTGGTTTTTGCCCCTTTATGTTTGCTTTTTCTGGATATTTATGATATTGGGTTTTACTAGCTCAAACGTTTGTACAAGGCAGAAATGCGCAAGGTTGCACATTGGGGAAAAACAAATTTTAAATGGGTTTTATCCCCTACCTTGATGATAAGCAGGATTACATTACTACACTGGTCAGTCACAAAACAGAAACAATTCCACAAGTCTTAAGTAAATTAAGCCTGTGATGTGAGAACTTTCTCAAACTTACTGGTAGTATCCATACATCATAAGATAGTTATCTTTATAATCTTCAAACAACTTGTAATCATAATTAACACAATTTAGTCAAAGTCAGGGTTTTTGCCAGTCAGAACACTTTTCTAGCTGTTACCAAGACTCTAATTATGCAAAGGGAAGCAACATCTTCAAAATTATGTTCTTTATGAATGTTTTGTCTTTCAAACCTGTGTGGTTCAGGGACTTCTTAAATTTAAAAGGAGTGATTTGACTATCTGAATAGTTTCTCTTTTTTGCGTGGGTAGGACTTTCC
>NW_008663697.1:25757-42698 GCF_000695815.1 Acanthisitta chloris
CTTAGTAGCTACATGCTGAGCAGATATTTTTTACTGTTTTTCTTGAGTTCCTGTAACATAGGATGGACTGCAGCGGACAGAACACTTCTGTATGTTTGTACTGTCTTTATCCATTGTTTTTATAACTAATACTGCTTTTAGAAATTGCATTTAGCCATACTGAACTTCATTTGCTAAGAGTAGTTAATTTATCTAGATTTCTTAAGCTTCATCAATTTTTTCCCGGTTTTTGTTTTCCTATCTACTTCTTTCATTTTGACTAACCTAAATTATTTGGGGACCATCTGCTGACTTACTGCCTCTGGGCTCACCATCCTTTCCAAGTTATTACTGTATACATGAAACATTGGCCCTAATACAGAAACTTGTCAGACCCTGCTCTTAGGATTTTGCAATAATGAAAACTGATCACTGATGGAAATTGATTCCTTCCCGCTTTTTCAGTAATAACAGCTCTTTGACTTTTAGCCAGTGACTGTTTAATTTTTTAATAGCTGCTGTCAAAGGTCTTTCGAAGCCTAAATAAATTTTATCAATTCATTTTTCTTTATCCACTGACCACTTCATTGACATACGCAAACATGTCCAAGGATTTGCCCAGCACAATCTCTGCAAACACACATTTTGATCTTCCAGATTAACATTTTTTTCATTAGTTCAAAGCATTCCGCAAGGTCTCAATGTAAGGTTCCTGGCCTGAAACTCCCTGACTCATCTTTAAACCACTATAATATATCTTTTAAAAGTAAAGAAAGAAAAAGATAGAAAACTTACAAACAAAATCTTATGAAACAAAAATGTGAAAACAAAATTTCAGTGAGTTGTCCTAAAAGCATTTATTTTCATTCTGGATTTTGAAAAAATCATCCTGTCCCATTTTCCTTGAAAGAAACTTTTTTCTTTTCTTTTCTTTTTTTCTTTTTTTTTTTTTTTTTTTTTATTGCTAGGGTTCAACTAGGCCTGTCTAGTCTAGCTCTCCAGACAGATATAAAATGATGGCCTCTAAGACAATTACCCCTCTAGAGCGCAATCCTTTATGTGGACATTTTCACATAAATAGAGGTTTTGTATCAAGAAGCCATCAGTAAGGAAAATCAAACAGTGGGGCTTTTAAAGAAAAGAGCAAAAAGCTGTTATTATTATGCCGCAGCGTTATTTCTCATGGCCTGCACCTTGAATATCCTGTGTAGTTTTGTTCCTCTGACTCCAAAAAGGATATATTTGAACTGGGGAAGGTTCAGCAAAAGGTCACAAGGATGATCAAAGGTGTGGAACAGCTTTCCCACCAGGAAGCACTAAACAGAATAGGCTGGAAATGAAATGACCAAGTAGGGGTGCGACAGAGGTCTGTAAATCACACACGTGTGTCATAGGGGGAGAAAACTGGGCACAATAGGAGCACTGTCCCCTCAGGGCAGCAACTGGGGCATAGCATGAAGAGAGAATGTGGCAGGTACAAAACAAGGGAAAAGCAGAGGCTCTTCACACAACATGTTATTACGCTCTGGAGCCCTTTGCCTCAGGATGCTGTGGATACCAGCAGTTTCACAAAGCAACCAGACAAAATCATGAAACAAAAGTTTGCAGGGGTTTGCTGCATTTCACAGTTGCAACTTTCAGCTGAGGGAAGGTTCAGTCCCAAATCACTGGTTGGCAGGAGAACATACCAGGTAAGTACTGCATACTAAACAGTAAACCCTGTTCTTATTTTACCTAACCATCACATGGCTTGCCAACATCAGAGAGAAGACCCTAGGTTAGATGGATGTCTGGTCTGACCAGCGCTGCCATTCCTACTTTCTATTTTCTATCTCCTATCTCTGATCCTGAAAACTACTTTTAGTGACAGATTTTTTGCTAGCATCTCAACCATCTCATAACCAAGTTACCTGTCAAGCCTCTTCTTGTGAGAACAGCTTGCTCTAGCACTCTGCTTCCAACATTTCTGTACTTCATCTTTACCACAGAAGAGGACCTCTGGAGATTAATCTTCTGTGGATTCATCTAAGGAACATCCCAGTCATTGATAAGGACCCATATTGAAGTCAAGGGGAACTGCACAAGCTTGATGACAAAGAGACTTTGATATTTGCATTGCAAACTACTGAAGATGGGAAAAAATGAATACACTAATCCACAGAACACCTGAAGCCCCATGCTTTGGGCACTTAATTGGCATGACATGTCAGAGCAGAATGACCAAGGGATAAGTTGTTCTGAACCTGATCTGTAAATTTAAAGCTAAAGAGAAATATTTCCATTAAACAAACAAACAAACCCCACAAACAAACAAACAAACAAAAATAAAATAGCACAAGAGCTCCACTGGATTATCCTGTCCTCCAGGGTAAAGAAAAGAAATTTAAAATTAAAAAATTTCTTGCAGAGAAAACTATGGTGTAAATGGGTAAATAAATTTGATTGTCAAGATAAACAACGATATTTTTCAAGCTTATCTAACTGTAATTAAAATTTCAGGGCTTGTGAACTTTTTGTCTCATTCATTTACATGCAAACATTCCATGATTTCTTCAAAAAAAAAAATACTTTGAAATGTATTTATAAACACAGAAATCAAAACACCAATGCAACAACAGAACATCCAACAACAATCTTTGTAGCTAAATTTGACAGGGTCAAGCTGAAAATCCTCTGGGCTTACTTAATAAACATTCAGCCTAAAAAGGGTCAGTAACACTTATCCTGGACTCATTCCAAATGTCAGCTTTTCAGAAGGCTCTCAAAATAGGCCTTTCACGCTAGTGAGACATCCTGCACTAAGAATTAGCTCTGCTAGGAAAAGTATGGGACAACATGGACTGCTTTACATGAAGAACTAAATTTTACAGGTTTAATTTCTGTAACTGCCACCAAATCATTTTATAATTCAGTCAGCAGTATGGCAAGCATTTTTTCAATTAAATAGGGATTTCTTCTATCAAAAAAAATGTGATTTTGGTAAACATAGAGTTTTCATGTTTGTGTTTTTTAAGCAATCCCAACTGATTACTTTTTTTAATTGCCTTTTAAAAGCTTTGACATTTGCTACTTCAAAAGCACAAGAAAACTCCCAATCCTCTCTCTGTTATCATTGTTTTTCTTCTCACTGGAAAGAAAAAGGTCATAAAAAGAGACAAAAAAACACAATCAATATTTTTGCCTCTCTATACTGAACTCTGGAAAACCGATGAGACAACATAGATGTCAACTAAAAATTGTTTAAAATGCAATTTACATGTTGTACATTTTTTCCATTTAAATAGGCAAAGTACTGAACCTAAATCTGTTTCACTTCACCCATCATATGTACAACAGCCTAGAGCAGAATCAGCCAAATGACAACCCTGGCCTTGACTGTAATTTCATTTCACCTGGAACTCCCTGCAATCCTGGACTCATGGTGCTCTGCATCCTTCTAATCTCCTCCCAAGGAGTATGTCCCTTGAGATACTGCCTAACCATTGGCTAGTCCTTCCTAACATTATACTGGTGTAGGTGTGATAAAAAGTGGCTGGGCTGAGCCATGGTTATTTTTTGGGTAGATCAGTTTCCTGGTCAAGGTCATCAAGCGACCAGAGAGCAGCTTGTACTGACCAGAAGAAGCAAATGCTCTCCCAGATGGGAACAAGCATCCAAATCCACCTCAGTTCTCTCAGGACCTGTTTGTTAAGTAACACACCCTGTGTAACTTAAGGCTGGACTGAGCTTCCCAGCTCCCACCACGAAGGCAAGCTGGTCCTGGCCCCAGGGATGCCAACGACAATACAGGAGGGACAGGCAGCCGTAGCAGGGCTCCTCAGGACTGCCTGTCTCCCACTAACAGGCCCCTTCCACCACCACATAGTGAGCTGGCCATTTTGCAGCCCAAAAGCCCTGTAAGTAAAGGAAAATCCTTCCGTGAGAGCACAGCTGACACTGGTCTCTCTAAATGCTCTGTGTGCATGTGCTGCATTCCCAAGTACGTGCTATGTCAGGAACAGTTATGTGAGAAATTGATGAAATTATGCACAATGTTAGGCGCTTCCAGGAGGGAAATAACAATGTTTACAAATAAATGAGATGAGATTTCATCAGAAATAAACTATGTGGATGTGGGATCTTGCTTCATTCTGCATAAAAAACACGTGTGCCACACTGTTGGATCCAATACACTTAACAAAGACAGGCAACAGACCTCACTCAAAATTAATTTAGCTGCCTGACCTAGAGAGTACATGCATGAAAATATATGGTGTGCCTCATCTTTTTCTGAATGTACATGATAATGCTTACCTAGTCCTTAAGGCTATGATGAGAACATTTTAACATAATTGAATTTGATTCAATGTTTTAGTGCCACTTACCTACAGCTTAAACAGTGAAATGGATATATTCCACGTAGCAGGGCTGTTCACACAGAACCACATCCTCCAGACACAGGTATAGACAATTCCCATAAATATAAGATTGTACAAGAACATAAGTACATGCAAAAATGGAGCCAAAATTTTGTCTATAGTGCCTAGCCAGTAAGTTAGCATTTGATGAACACTGATACTTCTTATTATTTATTGGTTCTCTTTTAATTCTTATTCTTTAGCAGCCTGATTGATTCTGCACAGTGGTCCTCCATTTCACAGAATAATGAGTCTCTTCTGAAAGGAATCACATGTTAATTTTTTTCTCTTTGTTTCTTTTTAGCATTGTACCACTATCTTTTAACATTTCAAATAAAAGCATGACTGGAATAAAAGACAGTTAAATTACATCCACATGGATACTAATAAGCAGTCTCTAAAGTCTTAGCCAGTTGCCTAACCAAAACACGAAGCATATGGGAAAGAAGGGGGCCTAAAATTGAAAAACAGCAATTCTGTACTTTGATTGTTTAGTCTGCGTGGTTGAAGAAACATGAGAGTAGGGATAGGAGGGCAAGCATTGGAAGCCTAGTGCAATTATTTGGATGTATAATGATGTTAAAGGACCCCCACCTGCATGTGTAGACCAATATGGTACACATTTAGGTCTCTGCTCTTCTAAAAGCTTCTATTCATGTTTGTTTCCTCTGTATCTGTACATCTAAAAGGCCCAGGACATAGTCAAACATCATTGCACCCACAGCCTTGTGTGGAAGACTGAATAGCTTTACTTCTAGAATCACAGAAGCCTCACTAAGAGTTCATAGTGGCATACAAATTATGATCTTTCCAAGGCCTTGAGGTACGGTGCCTCAAAATATGCAAAATGAGTCGCTCAAAGTGGGAATGGCTGCAAAAGACCCTCCACCTCACTGAGCCTATTTGCACAGGCAAATGGCACAACTGCATCAACACCCAGCCTGCTCCACCCTGAATTGCACACAGAACTAGATCCCTCATGCTTCCCAGTTTGTGATTTTTACTAAGGGACAATTATAGCCAGAAAACTGAATCTTTTTCACAACTGTAATTTGTTATTTTCCTGCCTTTGTTTCCACTCAGGCAGATAGAGTGAAAAAACCTTTCCTTTCCAAAGCCCATGTTTCTTTGCTCTGACACAGATTGTGGTATCTTGATGAAAAGACAACAGTTTTCTCTGTCCTCGCCCTGCACTCAGAACAAGCATTCAAAACTGAGCTATCTTATCTGAGGGGAATCCAGAAAAGACTGAGGAATTATGGTGCAACATGAAATGATCTGATTTCCAGAGGAGAAGCAGACCTCCACCTGCTGTGCTATTCCATTTGCTGCTGAGCAGTACTTCAGGCAGCCAATCTGTACCAACAGCAGTAAGAAGTCATGGCAGTTACAATGTGTTTTTCCCAGGTAGATCATAAAGGGATTGTCCCAGAAGGGTAAATATATCCTAGGCTCACCAGGAAACAGAACTGAGCAGAATCTGGAATTGTTTCAATCTGAAAAGCAAGGATGACTTGTAGACACAACAGTGCTGAGCATCTCAGAAAGCTGGGTACCAAGACCTGACAGTAAGACCTGGCATAAATAATGTACATTATTTTTTAAATGCTCATCCATTTTTATGCCTTAGATGGAGTTACATTTTTCTGTATGTTTAACAAATATTTCTTAAAGATGCTTGTACTAGAAGGACTCTGACCCCCAGAGATCCCCTGTTTTAGTGCCAGACCTTTTCACTATGTGCAGAATTTTTTGATAAGTAAAGTGAAATTTTTCTCTTGCATTTCACGGAACTGGTGAAAAATTAATCACTTCTTGCTGACGTCTTTGAAAAACATATTTCACCTTAAAGTAGGGACCTGGCTAAGAGAGCTCAGAAAATTATGAGCCAGTGAAAACAACAGATTACCACAAAGTTATGCAAACTTAACAAATGCAGTTCAGGAGAAACATTTGCTTAGGTTGAACAGATCCTTTAGCTTCAGTTTCTGAATGTATGTGATGAGATTATTTGAGTTGAAATAATTATAAATACTTATGTGGGTTCAATGCCCAATGCCAGGGCCTTTCCAAACAGATGTTTTATTTTAGTTTTACAAAATCAAGCTGTTTAATCTTGTGACACAATCTACACTTCAGACATAAAAGGATTTGGCGTAGATACATATATGTGTGTGTGTGTGTGTGTGTATTTGTATGTGTATGTATATATATATGTATATATAAACACATATCTGAAGAGACACATACTTAAGACGTACCTGAGGTGTTCTAACACTGATATTCATATGCAGAAGAGAAACAGTAACAGAAGAATATCATGTAGTTGGTATGATAAACTGTACCCCATTCTGCTCAGTGTTTCTTCAGCAGTTTAATGTGTCCTTCACCAGCAGATAAAATATTTTAAAAGCTTAAGAAACTTTGTTGTTAGTGCATCTCTCTAAGTGTTAACTGTCATCATATCTCTGAGGTGCTACTTCCCTATACTGCTGTAATAAAATATTTTCTGCCTATGAGTGTTCTGAATTGTCTTTGCCCAGGTGTCAGAGACTGTTTAGCTAAATCATGGATTCTTCAACTTCAGCAACAAGAGACTGCACTATTAATTAAAGCCCTTCTGTTAAGCAAGAGGTCAGGTTAGACCAGGGCTGCCTTGGTGTTATCATCAGAGAGAAAAAGGTCCCCAAGCACTTATAACATAAAGTCAAGGCATGAAAAGAGTGGAGGTATGAAAGCAGAAGACTCCATTCTTAAAGTCTGTGTTGCACTGCTGCAATACAGGCAAATTACCTTGACACTTAGACTGTGGAAATATGCCCCACTCTCATCATTCATACCTTCTTGGAGGTAAGATGCAAAGCCTCCAAAATATTAAACTTAGGGCTTTGAAAATGAGCACAAAGCCATTTCAGGCCCAAAACAGCTCTGAACCAGTATCAAGGAGGCATAAAAGTGGGTTAAATAAACACAGTTGTTCACTTAACATAAAGGATTAAAATGTTGGCATTGGTTTTTTAACTAACATTTGTACCAAGAATTTTGTCACAAATGTGACAAATTTTAAATGCAGCCCATCACAACTCATGCTCAAGCCTGAGTTCTCCTGCAACAGAGGCAATGCTTTTGAGCACGCAGAAAATGCCAATACAACAACAGAGAAAGCTGAGGACAGAGCCTGCTTTCTGTTGGAAACAAACACCCCAAGAATATTTCTTTGCTATTTCACCATATTAGACATGATCAAAACTTTCTACAACAGCCTCAGGGAACATCTCCTTCTTTCCTTTTTGTGGGAATGAGTCTCCTTTTCTACTTGCAAATTATTTTAGAAGCATTTAATTTGTGGATATTTAAATTTTTCTTGAGTACACCTTTCAAAGTGAGATTCTGATAAGTTTTGCAAGAAATAAGTATGCCTATGAGATTTGTGATTAAGCCAAGACCCACAGAAATTATATGAGATAACTGGCATAATGCTAGTTCATGGCTGAGCTAGTACTGGAACTTGAGAGTCCTGCTTCTGAGTTCTCTGATGTTAGATTGTGTGGATTTGAAAAGATAGACATCTTGGACTCCCAGAGGAAAGTGCTCCAGACGAAATCAATCACTGTCAGAAGTGGGTGAGATTCCACTGAAGTCATGCCAGGGGTGAGTTGAGCAATTCATCTTCAAAGAAGTTCATTGCATCTTATCTCCAGGAAGATATTAATGATATTAATGGAACATTTATGCAATGTAAGTTTCAACATGCAAATTATTAAGACATTTCTTTTAGCTGTTTGCACTTGCTTTCAGGCTGAACTATAAAGGGTTTGTCACTAGCCCTACAACCTACCCCACTTCTATTGAAACCAGAGATGAAACTCCCACCAACTGCAGTAGGAAACTTCTGAACTCTATAAGCCTGGACAAAACCTGGAACAATGGACTTGGTGGTAGAGGTGTGCAGGAAAACTGGAAAGGAAAAAAAAGGCAAGTAAAAGGATAAATATTTTCATAATCACAGAGTAGGTAAGGTTGGAAGGGACAACAGGGTTGGCAAAAAGTAGGCTAATCGTCATCCTTTATTTAAGGACTACTTTGCATCTCTCTGTTCCGGAGATACAAGCTATCCTGCTTATAACACTATGAAGCATTCCCAGTACTTACATCTAGGACATTTCATAATACATATATAATGCATAATATATAGCTCTTCAGAGCAAACTTCTGTACTGTCAAGATGCCCAAGACCAACTATGACCATGCAAAATTAAGTTTTGGGGAGTTCATAAATAGCTACAGACTCATGTCAGAGATGAGTAACAACAGTTTGGTAATGGCTGACCATGAAAGCATGTGAGCAATCAAATTGCACTTCTCTCCAGTTCTTGATTTCCCAATCCTGATGTTCAAGTGAGAAGAGAGTCTGAGAGTGGTGAAGCACATTGCAGAGGGCCCTTTACATCCAACTCTCTGTATTTCTTGTCCCACTCCCTTCTATTCCTTGGAGATGTTAGCCCATAGGAATGCTGACCCTGTTGTGATGCCATCATCAGAAAACATGCTACTGTCTACACTCATAATACACAATTATAAATATAGACAGTAGCTACAGAAAGACACTGTTTTACACTCTGTGAGTGAAATGTTAGCTCCTATTCACTGCTTGGGTCTCTCTGTCCCCTCCGTGGAAGAACGAAAACCCACGAGGTATATCTGGAATGACCTGAGGAGTTTGCATGAACTTTACCCCTTCCTCTTCCTTACAAACATCTCCAGTCATTGCAGACAGCTTGCTCCCATTTCACACACAACAATGCCCAGAAGAAAATTCAGCTCCCTGGACATGCATCAATGCAGAGTCACCAGCTAGCTGCTCACTCTGACCACATTAACTTCCTCCAGATCTGGGAGATTAGAGACCAAAGTGAAAGCAGCAGCAGCAGCAGCAGCTGTCTGCCCCTTGATTCACAACAGAGGCAACCTCGGCAAAAGTCTCCTTTCAAAATGTCTCAGGGAGACTACCACATTTGCAAGATGAGTAGACTACTCTGTGTGTAGACTCCACATCAGAAGATTACTACCAAATGTACTTCTTCTTCCTGTAACGTGATGGGGAACAGTTCAGTAATTAAAGAGCAGGCTGAAGGGGATATTTTTAGTAACTTGATAGCTTTAAGATCACAGAATTATCTGCCAGGAATAAGTCACACACATGTGTGGTTATAATTGGAGCATCTGTGATTATTTCAATGGGAAAACCATTTCCACAGTTCACCTGCACATGGGGCATTTATTTGTGCATGCATGTGTCCAACAGAGAAAGAGCAGTGTGAGAGTCAGCATGCCTTGGCCTCCTTCTCCATGGTCAGCACCTTTGCTCTCTGCTTCTCTCCTGGAGCATTCCACAAGTACAGCCCCATACTGCACACGGCAATGCAGGTAGGAGTATGTCCTTTTTGCCAGGTGGTTTTTATAACCTTCCACAGGTCCGTGTACCCTGCTGGTGCACGGCTAGGCAGCAGTGCAAGGAGAAGGGGCTGATGGAGCTCCTGGGGCAAAAGTCAGTGGATGGGATAGGGATAAAGGACTTCTGCCCTGCTGTTATCCCTCCCATTGCAGGAAGAGAAGGTACCTCTATGTGCTGTTTGATACAAGTTTATTCCAACTTTGTCCAAACATAAAATGCAGGAGGTATGAGGTATGACTGGTGAGGCTGCACCTCGAGTACTGTGTCCAGTTCTGCGTCCCTCGCTTCAAGAAAGATATTGAGGTGCTGGACTGTGTCCAAAGAAGAACTACAAAGCTGGCGAATGGTCTGTAGAGTAAGTCATATAAGGAGCAGCTGAGGGAGCTGGAGTTCTTCAGCCTGGGGAAGAGAAGGCTCAGGGGAGACCTCATTGCGCTCTAACTGAAAGGAGGCTGTAGCAAGGTAGGGGTCAGCTTCTTTTCCCAGGCAACTAGTGACAGGACAAGAGGACATAGCCTCAGCCTGCACCAGGGGAGGTTCAATAAAGAAGATTCACAGAAAGGGTGGTTAAGCATTGGAATGGACTGTCCTCGGCAGTGGTGGAGTCACCATCCCTGGAGGTGTTCAAGAAATGACTGGATGTGGCACTTAGTGCTATGGTCTAGTTGACAAGGCAGTGATCAGTCAAAGGTTGGACTTGATGATCTCAGAGGTTTTTTCCAGCCTAAATGATTCTGTGTTTCTGTAATCCTCTGGACACAGAGACCATGCAACTGCTTGGTGCAGTTCCTCGGCAGTGGTGGAGTCACCATCCCTGGAGGTGTTCAAGAAATGACTGGATGTGGCACTTAGTGCTATGGTCTAGTTGACAAGGCAGTGATCAGTCAAAGGTTGGACTTGATGATCTCAGAGGTTTTTTCCAGCCTAAATGATTCTGTGTTTCTGTAATCCTCTGGACACAGAGACCATGCAACTGCTTGGTGCAGTTGTCTATGACAGGCAAAGATGCAAAAGGGGACACAGTAGCTCACTGTTACTCTGGGAAGTTACTCACTGTCTGTTTTCTAGACCCTAAACAGTATCAGCCATAGAAAACAGACCTGTCTTATAACACTCTGGCTATTATATTTCTACTTCTTGTACCAAGCATAGAAATAGGAAAGAAATGAGTCAGAAATCATTTGGTTGGTGTCTTTCCTTTCCTTCTTCCCTTCTCTTTCTATTACCTGCAACTGGAATGGAGCCACTGCTCTGAGAAACTTGGAGCTTCTCTTCAAGAAGATGCAGGTAATATTTTCTCAGCAGATAAGCACTTTTCCTACATAACCTGGCAGCTTTTAGTCAGCCTAGAGAAGATCTTACAGCTGCAAACTGAATTGTCTGGGAAGGTTGCAGTTTAATTCAGGCAGTCAGCAAGCTGGCTGGCTATGTATGAACTTGAAGCACATATGCATGGATAATGCACTATCCACATGTCTCAAAGTCTTTATGCATATAGAAAATAAAGATATTTTATACATACATACATGATGTATATGTATCACCCATACAGATATATGTATATAACATACATTTTACATTGGTAAATAGATGGAAATGATGGAAGGAATTCAAAACTTACTGCAGTTGACTGGGAATACCCTGAAACAATGTATATACAGGCTGCCCTGTAGAGGTTTAGGAGTTTCCCACCTTGGAGATATTCAAAAGCCATCCAGACACGGTCTTGGGCAACTGGTTCTGGGTATCCCTGCTTGGGCAGGGAATTTGGACCACATGAGCTCTAGAGGTACCTTCCAACCTCAGCCATTCTGTGGCACTGTGATATTTCTTACTTAAAGCCATATTAATGCCACCCTATCCATGGGTGAACTCCTGTCCTAAGTTACAGTTCATACTGTACAAGCATTGCCTTTAGTTCATGAGATTATCCACAGATTTGTTCTTTTTCCCCACTGCTGGGGAAACTGAGGCCCTGAGAAACCAAGTGGCTTGCACTGCCCTTGCACATCAAGCCAGAGCAGAGGCTTGCCCCTGGCCTCTGCTCCACACTGGCTGCTGAGACTCAAAATGATAACTCTTCAAGACTTCTTGTTGCTCATTTTTCCCTCCTCCTTCTTGGGAATACATATGCTTCTATATTTTTTTTGAGCCAACTGTGCCCTTGGTGGCCATGGTGACACCTTCATTATGTCATTATTGAAAGATGTTAGTTAGCCCCTTTTGGGAAGGAGCTATGCACTTGTGCTTGAACATATGAGTGGTTTTGAAAGCCAGGACCTTGGATCTAAAATTTAGTGAATGTTTTGAACAAAAGTCAGCTTTGTATTGAACAAAGAAAAAATGCCTGCAGTGTGTGTATGTTTGAGATATCTGCAGAACTCCAAGACTGTCATACCTGTGAATCAAGATCAAGATTGAAAGTGGCTGCTGAAATATCACACTAAGAAATAACCAACCTTAGCACGTGAATGAGACTGGATACAAGCTGGCCAAAGAGCTGCTAGGAAAACCCAGGGGCACTGTGGGACAGGGTCATACTTTCCACTTGTGTTTGGTTGTTCGTATATCTAAGGCACTTTACAAAAGACCCATCACCAAATACAAACACTGAACAAGACCATGAAAGAAAATTTCCACCTGCTGCCTCAAGGCAGTATTCAAGTTCCACCTAGTCCAGCTGGCCACTTGGGTCAGCTGTGGGCAGAAGGACAGGAAGGTTCCCTCTCCCTGCTGGGGAATGGCTCCATCTTCAACAGGGCTGCCTAGAACAGGTCCAGTTTCCCACCTTTGTCCCTCCCCTGTTGCAGAAGTGTGCCAAGTAGAAGGAAGATCATGGGCAGTGCTCTGTGAGGGTTGAAAATTCCATTTCCCCAGGGATGTTATTAACCAGGAGAAGCATTGGTCCCAGAGTGGCTACAAGAAGAATATAAACTAGAAAGTAGCTCCCAGGTGCATTAGATGCTACTTGAGACTCTTTCACAAAGCTTGGCAGGTCATGTTACTCCATTTTTCAGTTTGGCAATGAAATCTGTTTCTGTGGATAGTTTATAAATAATTGCCAGAACTTCCATTTTCTCTAAGAAATTAATCAAAATCAAAGTATAATTTCAGTCTCAGAAAATATAAGCAGTAATGAACAACACTGTACATGTGTTTAAATTTTTGCAGAGGTTTTCTTTTGTCTTCAGCAATGGAAACCACTATTTCTCTGATCAGTTTCACAGCGCTGCAGAGTAAGAAGATGTATGAAGGACTTTTTTTGCCCAGATTGCAACAAATTTTCAATCTGCTGGTCTAGCTGTGTGGAGTGACTTGCTCTTTTTAATTCACAACATCAGAAAGCTACCGTGCAAACAATAGAAGGCATAAACAACATTTATGAAGACATTTTTACCACACTCATTTTCATGGTATTAGAGTGCCATGAATGGATGGCAATGCCGAAGAGGGTTCCAATGGCTGCTTGTACATATGCTGGATGAAAAAATACCTTTGGCTCCTGTTTGCCATGCTTCCAGATGAATGCCATCAACATCCAAGCACTAGCTGTTCTGGCTGGCATTTTCAACAGCTTCAGCCAAGGTCTGATCCAGCCCTTGCTATAGTCAATGGCAAGACCCCCATCAAGCTCACTGGGAGCTGGAGCTGGCCCTAAAGCTCTGGTTGCAGCAACAGCACCATGAAATCATTCATGCTCATAGTAAAGTAATTCTACACAGCGAAGTTCTTCTTTGAACAATCAAATCACAAGCACATTTTAAATGCCAGAAACAAGTGGAGAAACAAGAAGGAGAGAACTTATTTTATGGAAAGCCATTTGCTTTGTTTGAGTTCTTTACATCTTCCCTTGATTTCTTTGTCTGGGATGGCCCAAGATCTGTAGAATCTACCCTCATGTTGTTTTATACCTTTATTCCCACCTACTTCTCAAACCATTCAAGGATAACTAAAAAAATCTTCAGATAACCTCATTTCTGTGAAATCAGCAAGTCTGTTCTAGTAGATGGGCTCTGTGTGTGTATATGTATGTGCATGCCTCTGTGCATCTGAAAAAATAAAAAAAGAGACGAAAAAGAGCCTACCTTAACAATGGTCACAGTAACTTCATTTTTGCTATTTTCTAACTCCCTCAACCAGCTGAAGCCAAAATAAGAAGCCACATAATGAATATTTCTATGTATCAGACAGGCTCCAGGCTCATCTTGTGGATTCTAACTCACACTGGATGTGTAGAAAAACTTCTCTTCAAATCTTCACCTATTTTGATTAATTTGTCATGGATAATTCACAAACAGAAATCTGTCAGATGCTTGATTCTTTGTGAATTAGTCACTCCACTCCTTTCAATAAATCTTTACATCCTGCTCCTTTGACTTATTCAAAAGAACATACTGCCTTTTTACAAACATAATATAGCTATTAGCAAATCATAACTGTGCTGCCCCATCTCATTCTTTTCCATAGCATAAAGTGCCCCACATGCTCGCTACCTCCATTCTTTCCCATCTTCTCTCTCTTTTAAATATCTTTCACCACCAGATTGGCATTGGCAGCCAGCCAACCAGTCAGCACTTTAGCTAGACAAGTGCTATGTTGATATGCCTAGATCTTTGAAGTGTCACACAACAAGTCCAGCAAGTTAGTTTTCTTCCTAATTTAATACTTTTTGCAGAGGGCCCCAGCCACAAAGTACATTTCCCATCAGGTTTGGGGTTTTTTTTTAAACAGGTCCTTTCTGTGCAAACTTCGGCTGACGACTTCCTTTTTGAAATGCTTTGACCTCCATGGTATTTTTGAGAATATGGCTGAGAGATGCCTTTGTAAATGATATTACATTATACCTACATTAGGTACATACCCCAGGAACCCAAGTTCAGAAAGTCAAGGTTGGATTGGTTAACACAATTTTTAGTGAGCACTGATGTGACATGCTGCTTAGATCAAAGTGCAAAGAGCTGTTATTTGTCACTGCCTCCCATTACAGCACATCCTGAACAGAGGCACAGTAATGAAACTAGTAGGACTAGGTATTTTTTTAAAAAATATCATGCATCAGGTTGAAAAAAAACACATATCCTTAAAATAACATGAAATTTAAAAAAAAAAAAAAAAAAGACAAGAAAAAGACAAAGTATAGTCTGTGTTAGTTTTGGCAAGTTCTCCTATGTCTGAGCCCATTGGGTATTGATTTCATTTTATTTCATGACCACATCTGAAGCTGCACTGATAGTAAATCACAAGCAGGGCCTAATTTACTGAGTTGGCCAAAGGAGCAGTAAAGTCATTGCCCTTTCCTCTTATGAAAAGCTGTTTGTGATGCTGCCATGGGGGGCTGTCACTTCCCAGGGGAGAAACTATGAGCTTCTGGGATAATTGACTTTTGCAAGAAATGACTTTTCACAGGCAATTCTCAGCCTCATCTTTTTACAGATAATTATGTTGCTCGATCTGGAGTTGGTAAAATAGTTTATGTCTATAGAGAAGGCCTCTCCTTTTGGATACTGCTGCTTTTATACAATTTTATTTCAAAACTGCTAGTCCTTCATTACTGCTCACAGTGACAGTGGCCTACCTACTTTTTACATTCAGGTAAACTGCAAGTGAGTTACATTAGGAGACTTCCTACATGTCATATTACCTATACACCTGCCAAACCTGGGAGACTTTTCAGGCTGGCTTCTTCCACCAGGCAGCACCCCTTAGTAATAACCTGCTGCTCATGGACAACAACAGAGCAACCTGCTTTCCCACACACGCTGCCTTTCCCTTTTCCTTTTAACGCCCATTTGCACACTCAGCATTATATCACTGATAACCCTGAGAGGAACTCCTCTTGGGAGAGGCAACTAGCACACCCAGATCTGAAGTACATCATGGGTCCTCAAGACTCAGACATACAGATGCTTGTACTGTATTTTGAATGAACATTGTTGCTTTCCTTGCTCACTGCATTTGATTCACTTACTGAACCCACAAGTAAAGAAAAACTACTTGGGTGTCTCTGCCACTCTAGGATTGTTACAAGTGGCAAAATCAGAATTTTGACCTGGATTTGTCCTGAAAACAGCCAAGGGGATACAATAGGCTTTTTCCAAATGCAGTACATCTACAGCAGAATCACCTTCCTTCACACACTTGCCTGATAGACACGTCTGTGGGAACTACAGGAATTGGCTGACAATGAGAAACTGACATGAAGTAAGGGTATTTTTAATGCCTTACCCACTGTTACTAGATCATGTCCATAGACATCTCTTTCTTGAATGATGTTGCTTTCCTCTGTCCATCCCTACCCAGGACACTGAGCGGATATCCGATTACTACAGGCTTGTACAGACCGCCACCAAGTGCTCTGGAAACCATCCTTTCTGGCTTGAAAGACATTTGCATGAAGGCACAAGCATAACCCTGAGAATCCAATGCACTGGAGTGCTAACTCTGACTCACCACTTACGTGTTTCTGTCTCAGTTTCCTCTCCTATGTAAGTCAGGAAGATTAAGTTTATTCTTCCCTCCCAAGGGAATTGAAAGGAATCGACATTGTTTGTATTTCTTTTTTAGCATGTGGCATACAAACACTTTAGCTCTGTTAAGCTGTTCAAAACTCAGTTATGTTGATTTTCTCAAAATTTCCTCGAATTTGTTACACATTCTTTGCCATGAGGCCCTACAGCTGAGCCCACGAGACCAAACACAAACTGGAAAACATGATGTCCCTGTCCAGAGGACATCACAAATTAAAGCCCCATGCACTCAACCACGTGAGTCACTCACATGTGCAACATTAAGTGTGTTCGTGTTTGCAAGACCAGGGCCTAGGACCAGACAAAGAAAGCAAAACTAATCAACAACAGACCTGAGGAAATGCGCACAAAAGAGCGCAGCACCAAAGGCATCCTCACCGTCCATTTTTAGCTTTTAAAACGCCTGATTTACGTGGAGATCCGCAATCACACACAGGTTTCTTTTCGAGGAGAGGACGCACGTCAACTTGCTCTCTCTCCACCTTACGGTCGCAGCGACAAGGACTCGCTTCGCGCCCCCAGGGCCGCGGGATTCCGGCCCCGGGAGCCGCAGCCCTGCCCGCACCTCCCCGCACGCACGCAA
>NW_008663698.1:0-9671 GCF_000695815.1 Acanthisitta chloris
GTCTCGAACCTGATCCACTTCTACAGTGAGTTTAGGGGTCTCATCCTCCCAGTCTCCACCTTTACCCTTTTTGGACTGGTCAGGGTAGCTAGAATGTTTGGAGTGGAAGACAGAGGAAAAGAAGTCATTAAGAGCCTCAGCCTTTTCTATATCCAGGGTAGCTAGCTCTCCTGTTTCCTTCTGGAGAGGGCCCACATTGCCTCTAGCCTTCCTTTTTCATGTTGCATACCTGCAGAAGCCCTTCCTGTTGTCCCTAATGTCCCTGGCTAACCTCAATTCCAACTGTGCTTTAGCTTTCCTGAATGTGTCTCTAGCTTCTCTTACAGCTTCTCTGCATTTTTCCTAGTCCATTTGTCCTCCCTTCCACCTCCTGAAGGCCTCTCTTTTTTTCTCTGAGTTTCCTCAGCACTTCCTTATTCATCCACAGAGGCCTTCTGGCATTTTTGACCAATTTCCTCTGTATCTGGATGCATCAGTCCTGAGCTTGGAGCAGTTGATCCTTGAATATCAGCCACAGTCTTGGGCCCCTCTGCCTTCCAGATCTCCATCCCAAGGCTCTGTCAAGAAGGACTTTGAAGAGACCATGCTGTCATAAGTAAACAGTGACTCCATGAAAATTTATGAAGTCTAGGGAAGTTTAGATTTGACTTGGTTCCCTTCTACAATAGGATTAGGAACTACAACGCTAAATTATTTCATCTGAAGACGGGTAATCTGAACATCAGGCTAGCTAGGTCGAACTAGCAATTAACCAATATTTCAGGGAGCAGTTTCCTATAGTTAGGAAAGTGTGTGTTTTGCTCTCCAGGTCACAAAGGCCACAGGAAAGCTATCTTCCTGGGTATCCTAGAGATCCTGTCACACAAAAGAAGGTTTGGATGACTTCTGAAGGGTCCAGTTCACAAGGCAAACAACTTGTTCATACCAAGGCCCCAAATTTTTGTACATATGATTTGTTAGCTTCAATAGAACTGTCTTTGAAACACACACTGTATTTGTGCAAAATATATCCCATAGCCAAGCTGAAATTAGCAATGAGAAAATCAAAGAAGAGCTGAGCATACCAGACAGCACTCAAAATATGAAAACAAACAAGTTTGTTTTCAACAAACAAGAGAGCCCACACCTAAGGATGTTTTTGTTTCAATCTTAAGTAATCATCTGGATCTTTATATCAAAAAACATTTGTAAAAAAAGTGGGGGGTTTGCACCCTGAAATAAGAGGTCTCTCACATCTGAATATTACATCAGTAACTTGAAAACTGTATATAAAATATTAATGCAGATTCCTGTAATACTTATTACTGCACTAAAAAACCCTAAGAGTATTAAAACATACATACATTACAAAGAAAAAATATTTAAATAGCAAAAATTCTACTGTTCAGTGAGGGCAGAGTTGAGTCAGAAGCTGAAACTTAAATTCACATAGGGTTTCTACTTTCTTTTACATTACAGAAACAGTACAAAACCATCGTATACTTCTTGCATGAATGAGAAGGCAACAAGATATATAAAATATTACATTATTTGACAACAGTACCAAAGACTCAGGATTTTCATGTTTGTACTCCAAAAAGAGATAAAACTGCTGTCACTCCAAATACATTAAAAAATGCAGGGCTGTCAATGATATAAAGCCCTATTGAAATCTATAGGGCTGTATCACAGCTTGTATGGCACTGGTGGTCCTGCTGGCCTCCAAATTCCTTGAGTGTCATTGTGAGACACAGCCATGGCTGACAGAGGAAGAAGCAGTGAGTCAGAAGTAGGTATTTTCTTCCATTGCTGAAGTTTAATTATCTCTACAAAGATTCAGAATAAGGTATGGGAAGAGCATGAGAATATTCCCTTCCAGCAGAGAATGATGGGTTGATTGAATTAACTGTTGAAATTTCTCAGCAAATTTCCTGCAGATGTCATCTGGAAGCTCAAACACCAATCAGCATATGCCTGAGTTAAACTGGATTGCACAATACCACACCTGAAATTTGCTTACTGAAGCAAACTTTACATTGATTTTAATTCACACAAGACAACTACCACAAAGGCAAATGTCAGCTCCCAGCCTTTGGTTTGGAGCATACAAAGTCAGTGAGATGGTTATCATTGTTCACTGGGTCCCAGGACTTGCCAAGATTTTCTTGTAGGGATCAAAATGTTTCTTTCATACACACTTGTTTTTTCAGGGAACGTATAGCCGGTCCCATTGTTCTAATACCATTGTCAGGAAAACTACAGCAGGCAGTGTACTCTCCCAGTTTCACATGCTGCCTCTCCAAGGAGTGGCTCTCATCAGAGGACTAAGTTTGTTCCCAAAGAAATACTTCTTTCACTACTGGTTATCTCTAGCTACTTTCACACAATCCAAGCAGTAATCTTCCAGGCTTGCTAAACAGCCCCAGAGAAACCCTGCAGTTACTGAAAGACTTAACAGGTTTTGCCTGTGACACAAGTGATGGTTTCACATGTCTACAGGTAATTCAGTACCTACAGGAACCTGATGGTCTTATGCTGAATGTATAGTGGCTGCCACATCCATATACCTCCTCTGTCTATGACAGATTTTAAAACATATCCCACATCAGTGGTTAGGTAATCAAAAAAGGTACTTTCTATCACCTGATCTAGCTGAAAATCAGAGCTCTATTCTCCTGGCTGTATTTGTGTGTAGACAAAGAATACAGCAATGCACCTCTGACCAACAAAAGATTTCATTCTTTAAGTAGGTAGAGGTATATTTGTAGGCAGTGTTGGTAACTGGAGAAAAGAGGTATTGCCTACCTATACCTTGAACAGTTCCTCTTTGTATAGAATTTTTCTAAATGAATATTTAGCAAAACATCAATTCAAAATACAGCCTAATGTTACACCCAAAGAATCACATTTTTTCAGCTTTATTATTGCAGGGAGGAGTAAATTTGATCATTATTGTAACACTAACGGTCATCATAAAATATACAAAACTACATTAGCATCAGTTACCAGGCAGCCAGTCCAGCAAAATATTCAGACAGCCTTTGAAGAGCTCTCAGCATCACAAAAGCCTTGCTTAATAAGTTTATAGATAAATAGTCCCCACCACAGACCTTTTTTGTTATGCTTTTATACTGTTCCTGTTACCGGGTGGAAACTGGATGCTGATGGGCAGAATTCTCTTGCAGCAACATCTTGTTTCCATGGCTGCTGCACATGCACTTTGAAACAGCTCAAAGTGCTTAGACCAGTTTTGGCTGGTTTTACAGTTCCTTTTCTTCTTTTGGGGTTATTCTGATTTTTAATACTCCCCTCATACACATTGAATTTTACATCCTTTGTCTGCGGTGGTAGCTGTCTAACTTCAAATGTTTCTAAAGCCCTTTTCAAACCAGGAACGATCTTCAAAGCTGGGGTCTGTGTGAGGAATCCTTTTTACACCATGTCTAATTTGCATAAATCAAGGTAAAGTCCAGCAAATAAAACTTCTACTTTGCACAAGCTATGTCGTGTTCCCAGTACATTTTGTGAACAAATTAAGTAGTACAGGAAACAGGAAAAACATGTATCATATACAACACGTTTTTCAAGTTTGTTAATCTTGCCAGCATCTAATTTCAATCCAGTCTGTTATTAAAGTAATTAGCAACATGATTTTTAAATAATAATATGCAACAACACTCAGTTCCTGGTACAGCTCCCTTTATAGCTTCTGGGTTTTTTCATTAATTCTTCTCAAAATTTCTGTAAGGACTGTTGCTTTTTATTGACCTGGCTCTTTTAATTATGTAAAAGCTAATAAGGACAGGATTTAAAGCTGCAATTACCTTTGTTGTTGAACTTCCTTGCATATGAAAGGCTCTATGGCATAAGAGCTAAGTATGCTTGTAAGGGATTGAAGAATGGAGGCTTGACTACCCTGGGATAGAGGTGTGGACTAACCAAATGAAAAAAACCAACATCAGAGACACTAAGAAAACACTCTTCAAAAGCTTTCATTAGTAACTGCTCAGAAATAGTGACCTTATTACTTAACTGTAGAAGCAGCTTTTTAAGATTTATTCTCCCTGCCACTTCCCCAAACAGCAGGTGGCTACATCTTTCTAATGCTTTGAGTGCTTTCAAAATTAACGGTTCTACATTGGTGCATACCATGGCTATTGGAAGTAATGTTGAAATATAGACCACATAACTTTTACATCTGGTGTCTTAAGAAACAAATACAAGATGAAAAGATAAATAATAAATCTGTTGCAAAACCTGTAATTCCAGTGGAGACCAGAATCTTTCAAAATTATAAAGAAATCCTGGAGAAGCAACTTCTCACATAGACTGGAATAGAAACAATATTACTCTCCTGGATGTCCTCTTTAGCTATGCCTGATTTCTTTTTGAAAAGACTAAAGAAAATAAATTAATATTTCCATAACTTTGTGATCCTTCTTATTTCCAGTCTGCCCTTGCATTAACACTGAAACTACTTCAGATTGCACGTGACTGTGGCCTGCAAGCAGTAGCTGTGCACACCCTGTGAGCACTGCCTATGCCAGCAGCTTTCCACACCCAGGCAGAAAGGTCCATGTGTATTTTCCTCACCATGCTCCAAGAGTCAGACATAATAGTCAGTCACTTTTGAATCACACTGCTGCAGCTCTAACTGTTACTCTGGACTGAAAACACCATCATTTTAAAATTTATTTACACTCTCAATTTGGCAGATAAATAAAATGTTATTTTAGGAACTGGGGGTTTCAGACAGATACTGATTTGTTGAGCACTTCGCTGGAGTATTTATGTTAATGCACTGACTTTGGTCACATCACATGGAGAAATTTTTATGCTGCAAAGCATACTTTGCTTAAATACACTATTAAATTTGGCAAGACTCTTGTGCAAACCTGGAATTGGTATTAGAAGATTTACTTTGGATTACATTGATAAAATATAGTCCATAAAATACAGATATTTTCAAAACCTAAGGAACGACCATGTAAAAAAACTTCGTCTTCCACTTCTTCTCTACACTATTTTTAATGAAAGTGAGTCAACTAGCCATTGCGTAAGCATATCATAGTATTTTCTTTGTTGTTGCTACTGTTGTTATTTAACAATAACTTCCATGTTTAGAATGATGTGTATTTAACTTTTAGATAAATGTTTTCTTAGACTTTCCTGTACAGAAATTAGTCAGCTAGGGCATGTCCAGGTTGTAGTATGGTATGAAATATTGCATCTTCTTTTACGGAATAACTAGGCTCAAATAATTTTGTCATTCCTTCAGCTTTGTAATCAGTTTGAGAACATACTCATGTCACTAAGAAACTACAAAGTAAAGTCACTTCTATTCCCTCTTACCTGTTTTTTTTTGCACCATGAACTGGAAAATAAGTTATTTTACAATGCTCATTTTTTATCTCATGAAAATCATACCCTAAAGCTCTGCACTTCAGTATGAAAAAGTGAGATGAGTAATATGTACAAATACTTAATGTGATTTTCAAAACCTGTAACAGCTTTAGTTTGATTTACTGATCCCAAATGTCTGAAAGCTTGACAGACTTATCAAACTGATGATTTTTTTCTCAGTACTGGCAAATCCTGTTGGGTGCAGAGAGCCAGTATACACTAAGTTCTCCTGAACCCCCAAATACCTGCTATACAATCAAAAGTAAAGGATTTCAAACAATGTACAGGCATCTTATTTACACTCTCTACCTTGCACTTACTGTCAATACATATTCAGGATTTCATAGAGTCATACAATTTTAAGGGTAGGAATGGACCTTACAGATCATCTAGTCCCAATCCCCCTGCCATGGGCAGGGACACCCCACTAGATCACGTTGCTCAAGGCTTTGAACACTGCCAGGGTCAGGGCAGCCACCATGTCCCTGGGCAACCTGTTCCAATGTTTCACCACCCTCACAGTAAAAAGCTTTTTCCTAATATCTAAACTAAATTTCCCCTTCTTCATTTTGAATCCATTATTCCTTGTCCTATCACTGCAGTTCCTAACAAAGAGTCTCCCTCTGGCTCCCCTGTAGCCCCTTCAGATACTAGTAGGCTGCTCTGAGATCTCCATGCAACCTTCTCTTCATCAGGCTGAACAGCCCCAACTTCCTCAGCATGTCTTCACAGGGATGATGCTCCAGTCCTCTTATCAACTTCATGGCCTCCTCTGGACTTGCTCCAACAGTTCTGTGGCCTTCTTGTGTTGAGGACACCAGAACTGCACACAGTATTCCAAGTGGGATCTCATGAGAGTAGAGTAGAGGGGAAGAATCACCTTTTAACCTGCTGCCCACACTCTTCTTGATGAAGCCCAGGATTCGATTGGCTTTCTGGGCAGTGAACACACACTGCTGGCTCGTATTGAGTGTCTCATCAACCATCATGCCCAAGTCTTTCTCCTCAGAGCTGCTCTCAGTATTTCTTGAGCATAGTCATCCCAGTTTAACCCTTAGCTTATTTCTCGTGTGCCAGAAGCTCAGACATATATCAAATAAATAATTCTTGTGGTACTTTCCTATTTCTAGCACTTTCACAAAGCCTCATCTGCTAGACAGTACATGTGTTCTGCCTCATACCCATCCAACACAGCTTGGTGTCATCAGTGAACTTGCTGGGGGAGGACTTAATTCCACTGTTCATGTCGCCAACAAAGGTGTTGAACAGTATTGACCCCAGCACTGACCCCTTAGGGACACCGCTCATCACTGACCTCAACGTGGATAATTTAATGTGAACCCCTAAATGTCTACATAAATTTGGGCCTTAGCTGCTTGAAAAACAGTATTTCTGCCTTTACAACAGGAAGTTTAGATTACCCAATGTATCTGAGCCCTCACTTTTATAATAAGCTGAAGACCATGATGATGGATGCTCCTGACAAGCTTTAAGAGGCCTGTGCATTTTTATTGTAGTTTAACCATTAGGAACCCTTAAGTTTTCATTAGGAATTACCATGGGAATGGGTTTTTTCTACTTTGAATTTGGCAATATTCTGAATACAACAGACGTTTCCTAGTATCATTTGGAAGGAGGTAGATACAGTAAAGGCAAATAGAAATAACTCCAGGAAAGTAAAATTCTTTCATTCATATTTCATATTACCCTTCTCTAAAATTAGGCAGCTAATTTAAGTAGATGATGAAGCTTTACTGAATTTCATAAATTCAGTATCTGCCATTTAGTCAAACCAGAGAGGCTCAGAAAGACACTGAAAATACTTCCAAAAGCCATAAAATATATCAAATTCCATTTTTTAAATATTTAAAAATACAGTATCTGGAAAATTCTTTAGGGGCTAGAAGTACCTGATGGGTTTTCTGATAGGTATTTTTGATTTTTTTCCCTTTCAATTTTTGAATATTCATCCTTCACCATTGTATTTTATTTTCATCTAATATTAAATATAAATAAAACATCAGAAAATGTTTACATTCCATTGTCTCCTATTTCAGCTGTATGAATGTACTCCGGAATTCATGAAACCATACAGGATTTTTTTATAGAACCACATCAGAGCTTCAGAATCGAGTTATATATTCTACCAACATTAGAAATAAAACTAATTGTAAATGCTATGGAGAAGGCACCCATGCCACTTACAGCAAATGGTCTTCAAGGAAATGGCAGAATCAGCGTACATTTCCTAAGATGCCTATAGGCTCCTGTGTTTGTACAATTTGATTAGTTTTCTCCAGATCTTTTTCTTTTCCCTGCAACAGCATCTGCAGAGTGCACTGGTCTCTGTACAGATCTGTCAGTGCATGCTCATGGTTAGTTAGCCTGGGATTGAGTAAAAAAGAATGTCAAGAATTCCTGCAAATACATGGACATAAAACAGCTATTAGATGACACCACACCACTTTGACATGGCTCTTTTTACAAAATGCAAAGTTATGCACTGTGAAAAAAACCCTATCAAATAGGGAAACATGTTTTCTCTGCTTTGTAGTAATCAAGCTGGATAAAACTGTGATCATCTGGTTACAAAAGCAGTTGGGTGTGCACTGTAGGCAGAGTACTCAGTTGCTTTTAATGTTAATAAAATCTCAAGGACCGTTGAGACAGAGCAGTAAACATTTTAATTCTGGGAATGGGAACAGCAATTTTGATAATTGTTCCAGGGTCAAAGTGACCACTGGTATTTTTGATTGTTCATTTACATCTCCCAAGAATTGTCATCCAAATGAAGCATTTTTCCCTGCCTCACAATTAATTAGCCAACAAATGGAAAAAATGAATACAAATTCAATTACTCTAGGACAATCATACTGCAAAAGATGTATTCAGTCACAGGGTGACTAAAAGTAATCATTGTGGTCTGTTAGCAATTTAAGGACTGGGCTGTTTCAGTAGCAGCCTAATAACTTGAAAGGTTCTGGTCTTTGCAAGAATTTCTTAACAAGTATGTGAAATATAGGCAGTTCCAAATGTCAGTTGGTCAGAGACAGATAATCATTATAACCATTAAAAAAAAAGAAAAAGGCAAGGCATACATAATTCAAAACATTATTTGAAGTGTCATGCAAAAATTTCATACAGACTGAGAGACTTAATGTACTTCCTGAAATTCCTTCCAAGATTTCATTCATATCCAAAAATATGCAGAGCACACACATCATGCTCTCCTGAAACCACCGGGTGGAGCAGCTCGCACAGATGCTGCAAAAGCTGCTCCCTTGCACAGGAGAACTTTGACACCGACCGGCAGCACAACTGCGTTCGATCCTTGAGGAGCTTTAAAAACATTGCTGAGTCAGACGTATGCACATGATAATCGCAAGAAGACTTGGTATCTATGAACGTTTCCACAATTTCTATGATATTCCACAATCCTGCCCCTCTACTCAGCCTTGGTAGGCCTCACCTGGAGTATTGTGTCCAGTTCTGGGCTCCTCAGTCAGTACAAAAGGGGCATGTTGCTCCTGGGCAGAGTCCAGCAGAGCACTACAGAGGTGATTAAGGGACTGGAGAATCTGTCTTATGAGGAAAGGCTGGGAGAGGTGGGACTGCTTATTCCTGAGAAGAGACCACTGAGCGGACACCTTACCAATGTATACAAGTATCTGAAGGGAAGGTATCAAAAGGATGGAGCCAGGCTCTTCTCAGTGGTGCCAAGCAATGGGACGAGAGGCAATGGACAGAAAGCGAAACACAGGAAGTTCCACCTGAACATGAGGAAGAACTTCCTTACTGTGAAGGTGACCGAGCATTGGAACAGATTGCCCAGAGCAGTTGTGGAGTTTCCCTCACTGGAGACATTCAAAAGCTCTCCGGACAGAATTCCAATGTGCTCTAGGGGACCCTGCTCCGGCAGGGTGTTGAACTAGATGAGCGCACCAGTGGTCCCTTCCAGCCTCATCCACCCTGTGATTCTGTGATTTAAAAGTACGAGTGGATCAGTCCTTTAAAAAATACTGAAACGGAGTTAGACGCTGCATGGCTGATGTGTTAAATTTTAAAGGACGAGCGAAGGGTAGAACAGCATCCAACAGGCATTAACGCACGTTTCAACGCGCACGGCAGAATTTTGTTTCGATTAATTCGCGTGTATTGCGCGCGCTGCCAACGGCGAATACCCTGAGAACGAAACGCCCGAACGGGCAGAAAAGCCTCCAAGTGAGTCTGGGGGGAGATCAGGTAACTTCAGCACAAGCAACGACTGGGGGAAAGGCAGGGGCAGGTGT
>NW_008663699.1:0-829 GCF_000695815.1 Acanthisitta chloris
TGTGCTCCGCTCCGCTCTGCTCTCCGCTCTCCGCTCTGCTCTCCGCTCTCCTCTCCGCTCCGCTCTCCTCTCCGCTCTGCTCTCCGCTCTCTGCTGTGCCGCGAGGTTCGTTTGGTTTCTTTCCTTTCCCCGCAGTGTCCCCACTCCTGTCCCTCTGCAGCCACCACTGTCCCACACTCCGCCCTGGGCTCCTGCTGCTCCCACACCTGAGGGTTCCCTTGGCTCAGGTGATGTGGATCAATTCTTGCCTGGCAGTGTTGTTGTCGCTCAGCTCCACTCCCAGAGCTCTTGTCTATTCACAGTTAATTAGGCACTGTGCCGCTCTGGGGGCACTGGGCTGGGGAGCTGTACTGCCGCAGGGTGTGCAGCACGGGCAGTGGGGCTGAGTCCCTGTGCCCTGCGCGGGGGATGGTGCAGGGGCTGGGACAGGTGTGGACGTCACTGAGCTGTGCCTGACTCAGGTAGTGCAGAGCCAGGGGAACCTGGTCAGGTACATCCCTGGAATCACACAGTGAGCTCCAAGGGGTGGCAAGAACCGTCCAGGGCAACAGTGTGGTACACAGACACAGTGTGCCGGGCAGCAGCCTGGCAGGTGTTGAATAAAGTGGTGTTTTGTTCCTGTGTGTTTATTGCGGGGGACGCTGGGGACTGTGAGGCAGCGAGTGGGGCGATGGGGGGATGGAGGGATAGGGATGGGTAGGGATGGAGGGATGGGTAGGAAGGATGGGTGAGATAGATAGAGGGATGGGAAGGATAGATGGGAGGGATAGAAGGGAGGGACGGATGGGTGGGATGGATGGGAGGGATAGAGGGGTGGGACAGAGGAAGG
>NW_008663700.1:0-1350 GCF_000695815.1 Acanthisitta chloris
TTAAATTAGCTTAATTGCCTCCTGGCAGAGGCCCCGGGGGAGGGCACCGCGCTCCGGTGCTCTGCTCCCCAGAGCCCCTCGGGGTGCTGCGGGGACGGGGTGGGCTGCGCCTCCAGGGTGCCCACGCGGCTGTCCCGGAGCCGTGTCCCGCCGGGAGAGGAACACAGCAGAACGGCTCCGCGTCGCGGGAATGGCCAGGAACAGCCGCGGGAGGGGAGAAACGTAACACGGGAGGGGCCAGAGGACCAGCAGCCTCAGGATCCCCGGTGTCCTCGGTGTCCTTACGGTCCCCAACATCACCAGCATCCCCCGGGTCCCCAGTGCCCCCAGCATGCTCAGTGTCCCCTGCATCTCCAGCGTCTCCAGCTTCTCCAGTGTCCTCAGTGTCCCCAGGATTTCCTGTGCCTTCAGAATCTCCAGCATCCCTCAGGGTCCCCAATGTCCTTAAGGTCCCAAGCCATCCAAGCACCCTCAGGTCCCCCAGCACCCCCAGTGTCCCCAGCATGCCCAGTGACTCCAGTGCCCTGAGTGCTCCCAGGGGTCTGGGGGCTGCACATGCCTCGGGTCCCTCATGCCCTGTGCCCCAGGACTCCCTGTGCCCACTGCCAGCCTGGGTCCCACACAGCCTCTGCTCCTGCGTCACCTGCTGCCGCTGCGGCCTGTGTGTGGGCAGGACACACGTCCCGACACTGCTCTTGTCCTAACAGGCAGCCCCTGGTGACGCCAGGGCAGGAGGTGCAAGGGCAGGGCAGGATTGCATCACGCCTGGCTGGACGGAGTGGGGGTGCAGAGGAACCCACTCTTGGGAGGCTGCTGGGGCTGGATGTGCCCCCTGGGGACCCTTCCTGCCTGGGGACCCTGGAGGGGGGCGAACCCCAAGGCTGGGGCAGTGGGAGGTGCCCTGTGCTGCCCATGCCCTGTGCCCCAGGGACCCCTCTCAGCCCTGGAGGTCTCCTGGATCCTGGAGAGGGAGTGAACCCAAGGCTTGGAGAGGGATGGGCAACACCTGGGGTTGGGATGGAATGGGATGGAACGGGACAAGATGGGACAGGCTATGATGGAATGGGATGGGATGGGACAGGATGGGACAGGCTATGATGGAACGGGACAGGATGGGACAGGAAGGGATGGGACGGGACATGACGGGACGGGATGGAACCTGCACACAGGTGTGTGTGCACACCCCAGGTATCTCCCACATGGGGTTCCCACACGTGTGTGCCCACTTGAGGTGCCCATGGCCCCCGGTGGTCTCCTCACACTGGGGGAGCCCCACACGTGTCTGAGCCCATTGGGGGTGTCCGTGCCCATTGTGGGTGCCCGTGCCCCTCGGGGTGTCCGTGCCCATTG
>NW_008663701.1:0-9844 GCF_000695815.1 Acanthisitta chloris
GGGGGTTTGTCCATCCTCACCCCATCCACCGTGGGATCCTCACCGTTTGTCCATCCTCACCCCATCCACCCATCCACCTCCATCCGCGGACAGCGGTTTGGGAGAGGTCAGTGGGACCATGAGCTTCTGGATGATCCACCTGAGAAACGATGGGAGAACTTCACTAATGAGCAAAAATAAATCGAACCCATTAATTCCCCCCAGTTAGGGGAAAAGCATCCGAACCAATAAAATTATTCAACCAATAAATGATGGACAATCTGAATGTTCAGAGTTCTCTTGGCATCTTTGGGTGGCTTTTTCCTCACCTGAAGGCTTCTGGACAAATTTATGTTCACATCTTCCCTGATACACCCAAGAACCTAATTTAAATATACTGTATAATGACAGTCCAAATTTTATGCCAAACCTAATCAGTGTAATATCAGAAATCCTCAAATACTCCATTTAAGAGTCATATGTATGTGCCACTGAGGTTTGCATCAATACAATTACAGTATGTAAAGAGGTCTTTTCACTTTGGGGTCACTTCTGCCCCTTCTGACATGCAGGACCAGAGGCAAAGCTCCTTTTCCTCTGACATTTTTGGGTGGGTTTTAGGAAATGTGCGGTTTGCCTAGATAAAATGTAAAAAATCATGTAAGACCTGTAAGGGAGTTGCTTCTCCACCATTGGGTTCCAAATTGCTTTGCCCAGGGATCGATGGTCCATGCAGGGCTGCCTCCATCAGCTCCCTCCCTGTGTAGGAACCAACTGGGAATAAAAGCAGATGATGCTGTTTGGGTACTGACTCATTTTGCATGGAAATTCTGTCCCACAATGGCCATGCCAAACCCAGTGCTCACCCACCTCTAGAGCCACCACATTTCACACCTGTCATGGTGTGGAGCTGTTGCCAAAAGTCACCTAACATCCTACTGTGGTATAGAAATGCCTTTTATCATCTTAGGGAATGAAAACGAGTGGAAAGGAATGGAAGAACATGGAAGCAGGAACTGGGATTTCCTGGATCTCATAGAACCCCAGAATAGTTTGCGTTGGAAAGGACCTTAGAGCTCATCTTATTCCAAACCCCTGACTGGGCAGGGACAGCTTCCACTAGCCCAGGTTGCTCCAAGCCCCATCCAATCTGGGCTTAGGCACTTCCAGGGCTGGATCTGAGCCCCAGGCAGGATCTCTGCCCATCCTGAGGCTGCTCCAAGAGAGGTGCCAACACTCATTTAAAATCCACATCTATCATCCTGCCCTGCATGACCCCAAGATTCATCTCCCTAAATGCAGCTGATGCTTTTCTTTCCAACATTGTCTTTACAAACTGCCATCCAAATTACAATATGCCACAAATGTGCAATTACCAACATTTAAATATATATAAATCTTAAATATAACACTGCTGAAACTAAAAAGAGGTTATTATTCTAGCAAGCAACATCTTACTGCTCATCCAACGCTATGTAATCATGGAGTGTGCAATATGGCAGGAAGAACAATGGAGCTTTCATGGGATCTGGAGCTGCTGAGCATCTCTGAGGGCACAGGTATGTGATGGAGCAGTCCTGATTCCACCTGGATTGCCATCCCTCTCAGCTCCTGCAACAACAGGACATTGTTCCCTGGCAAGAAAAACAGAGCCCTCAATTGTCCTTGTCACAATGCACATATAATTTATAGTAATGTTGGTTATTAAAGGATTTCTAGTGATTAACAGCAATGTGCTCTTTCACTGCTTTTTTTTTTCCCTTCTCCTTTTTTTCCCCCTCTGTCATAATAACAAACATTCCTGGGAGATGCTCTGGAACACATCCTATAGGTCTTGGCAGAAAAGCTGGAGAGAAGCTTTTGAAAGCCTGCCAGCCTTATCTGACATGGATCTCCCAGGTACTATATAAAGCCAAATCCTCCTGGGTCCAGGAGGAATGTGGGTGGCCAAGAGGGCACTGGCACCAACCTCTTCCCAAAGCCAAACTGCAGTTGGGGTAGGGAGGAAGAGGAGAAAGGTGGAGAGGGACCAGCCCTGCCCTTGTGTCCACACCAGCACCCTTGAAGGCATCAGCAGAGCCCAAACCTGCAGGCAGAGATTGTGGTGCTCCAGGTTTTCAGTAAGGAATAATAAACTCATTATTTTCTGGTTCTTGTGGTTTGGTTTGGTTTTTTTTATCTCTACAATTTTATATGTTTCTGGCCCAAAACAGAGATGGGATTAAATCACAACATTGAATAATGAATCAAGGGAATCTAATAGGTTCACAAAATGAATAACTGATGACCCTGTGGTCCCTTCCAACCTGACCAACTGCTACCTAAACAGTGTTGTACCAACTTGATTTGTAGGTTATATTAATGCCTTGAAAATGGGGTGGAGATGGAGACCCTGTTGGCTCAATGTGAGGGGTAGTTTATGCTGGGGGACACAATGCACCCCCATTTCAGCTCCTGGGAATGTGGGCATGGAGTGTCTGAGTTTGGCCAGAGAAACCACCACAAAACTCCTGCTGCAGAGCAAGGGCCTCTGCCAAAAACTAAAATGCCTCATAAAATCAGGCTGGTTTTGCTGGAAGCTGATTTTGAAAGGAACCAGAAAGAAAAAAAAAAAAAAAGCTTTGACAACATCAGAATGTCCCATTTCCTTTGTTTTCCTGACATTGCCATGATTTTCCAGCTCAAACCGACTTTTCATTTCACTCTTGCAAATGTTATACTCTGTGTGGTAACACACTGTGATAGGCCTTGGACCCTCTTCAAAATGGAAACAGCTAAAATCAGAACAGGCATTTTGATAAATCCAAAGTGTAAAAAAATGATGTTAGAAGAGTTTTCCTCTGTGGAGAATTTCCCAACTGAGGGACTCCATGTTCTCAGACCTCCTTGGCATCTTGAAACCTTTTGTGCAGAGCATGTGATGTCACCCCAGAACCTTGGGGTGAGCTGCAGCCATGGCAAAGTCCATCCCACTGGACCTAGCCATCCCTTGCTACCTCTTCTGGGACACAGAATCCCAGAATGGTTTGGGTTGGAAGGGACCTTAAAGCTCATCCAGTTCCACCCCTGCCATGGGCAGTGATACCTTCCATAGGCAGGGACACCTTCCAGGCCCCATCCAACCTGGCCTGGAACACTCCCAGGGATGGAGCAGCCACAGCTGCTCTGGGCAACCTATGCCAGAGCCCCAGCACCTCCCCGGGAACAATTCCTTCCCCATACCCCATCTGTCCCTGCCCTCTGGCAGTGGGAAGCCATTCCCTGTGTCCTGTCCCTCCATGCCTTGTCCCAAGTCCCTCTGCAGCTCTCTTGGAGCCCCTTTAGGCACTGGAAGGGTCTCTGAGGTCTCCCTGGAGCTTCTGTCCTCCAGGCTGGACCCCTCCAGCTCTCCCAGCCTGGCTCCAGGGCAGAGGTGCAGCATCACACCTACCCCCTAACCTGCTCAGGGCAGCCTTGATATGTGACAACACCACAGCATGGGCAGCTGCTGCCAGGGTGGCAGCACCCACGTGGCTCCTGCCTGCATTCCCATGGGGAGCAGAGCTGCACATCTTCTCCTGGAGACATCTCTGCATGACCCTCTGCCTTGCCAGGAGATGCCCAGGTCAATGCATCTATATCCCAGCTCAGCAATCAGCCAGGAGGGGTTTGCATTGGCACCTTTCCTCCAAGAGGGACCAAGTTCCACCATCCAGTGATCCCATCCAACTCGCCCCTGGATCCAGTGCCATCACAGCAGGTGCTGCATTTGCTGTCCATGGGGCTCAGTGGGTCAATCATGGCCACAGCAGCCAAATTGCTTAGGGATGAGTTGAAATTAAATATCCCCCAAAATTTACCAGAATCAGGAAGGAGAGAAAAAAAAAAAAAAGAAAGACAAAATCCAATAGAAATTCACCAAATTCTCCATTTCACCTGAAATTAATGTTAATGGGTTAATGGAAACTCCACAAGGCAGGAGCTGCTGAGTTTCCAGGCTTTTCAAGGCCCTTCCCACGAGTATCTGCTGTGGGTGGGGACAAGCTGACTCACAGTTTCCAGGGCTGGAGTAACATTTCAACACCCCAGCGCTCCAGCCTTGGGGACTGATGGCAAAGAGCACATTCCCAGAAGAGTGGTTGGGAAGGGTTTTTGACAAAATGTTTTCTTGGGTCAGAAAATGTCAGTTTGGCAAAACCAAAAGTTGGTTGGTTTTTTTTGTTTGTTTTTTTTTTTTTTTTAGCAAACTCCCAGTTTCCACGAAATGCTGCTTGGAGAAGTTGTCTGGGTTCAAGCCTGGATTTCTAGTCAAACCCATAGAGGAAAAAGCATCTCCCAACAGGGTGATGGCACCAGCTGTGATGGCCACTGCCCCAGGACAGGCTCCTTGCTTGGTGCAGGGACATGGACTTTGAATCTCTTCTGGGAGGAGCTGGGCCAATTTGTTTAAATAATTAAGCAGTTATTCAGGGAGAAAAAGTCCAGCTTTGAAGCTGGAGATGAGAGCCCTGATGTGAGATATCAAGTGTTGGGTTCAGTTCCCTGGTTTGGCTCAGGACAAACAGGGATTGAACCACAAGGCAGGCAGTGCCATGAGGACAGGATTATCCCCTGTGCTGCTGCTTTCATTTTTAGGAAAGCAAACTCAAGATATCCCAGAAAAGCCCTGCTGCGATCCAAGGAAAGCACTGGTGTGTCAGGTTTTGCAGGACATGAAGGTTGCCTTCATCCAAACCCAATGCTAGTCTCCACAGCAGAGAACAGTGGGGTTTTTTCCCTTAATAAAAGCTGAATTTAGTTTTTTCCCATGGAAGAACAAGCCAAATGGCCACTTTGGCTCTTGGTCAGTCATAAGGCACATGGTGAAACATGAAGCAGGTGGAACATCTCCTCCAGTCTTTCCCAATGGTGCTGAAAATACCATTCAGCAAGACCTCTTCTCTCCAGGCACCTTCAAAACATCCAGTGCAACCTCAGCAAAGCAAGAAAGGATGAAGAGTTCCATGAAGTGTGGAATCCCTTCACTGGTGATGTGGGGAAGGTGATCAGCAAGCATGTGCTGCTGGCAGCCCATCAGCTTTCTGCTGGCCATCAGCATGGGGCTGCCATCACACCTTCCAATGTCTTTCCTGATGCCACTGACAGAGATTTTCTATGTCTTTTTGGAATGATGAGCTAACAAAATGAGGCATGTGGGTGGAGAAGATGAAGACATTGACTGCTGAGTGTCAATCTAGTGCTTTATCCAGCAGGACATCCTACCTCATGGTGAATGATGAGCCTCCAATGGATCTCACAATGGTGTGAGCACAGTGATCAAGCCCAGGACTTGCACGAGGAGGTACCAGTGCAAGACGGAGAAGGGGATGGGGAGGAAAAGTCACATTCAGCCACTCCAAGGATGGTGCAGCTCCTGCAGCAGACAGAGGGACATGCTGAGGGCAGCCACCCACCTGCATGACAGCAGTTTAGGGGTTTCTAGGCCCACAGAACCTTGTAGCATCTACCTCAGCCTCATTCCTTCCTTCCCCAGCTGCAGGCAGACCATTAAACCCCTCCTGTCCTGCTCTGGCTAGAGGAGCTAAGTAATATCACATAAAGCAGCTGCTCTGCTCAACTGGGAAGGGAATTACAACCAGAGGAGACATCTAAAAATCACACCACCCCTACCAAACACGCAGGAGTTTGTCCTTTTATCAGCATTTCCTCAGAAGCCTGTAGAGACAGTCTGCCTTTCTGGAGCCTTTTCCAGGCAGATAACACCCAGTCCTGAAACTGCCCTTTACTTTTTTCTTGGCTTAGCTTTGGTGAATTGTCATTTTGGAGCTGGAAAGGGATTATTTGAGGAAGAAAAACAGTTCAGCTCTGCATGCTGCCACCACACTGATCCAGCAACAAACTGTGGAACATGCCAAGCTCAGTGTCTTTAAAAGAAATAAATCTCCCCCTCTCCATGTTTACCTATGTAATTTGCAAACACAAGACTGGAAGTTCCCCAGGCGGGGCAGGATTAAAAAAAGGGATTATTCTATTTGGAGCTGGTCCAGAGAGCAAAGGGAGTAAATGTATATGTCCAAAATGGATTTGAATTGAGCTTTATTGTGTCCAGTGGTTCTCTGCTAGAAGAAGGAGGTAAAACCACAGTGGGGCTGGAGGAGAAGGAAGGTTGAGGAAGACATCAAAGCAGAGCTGAGAAAGGTCAGACCTAAATGGCAACCTGTCCCTTTATGCAATAGTTTGCTCTCCTATTTCTGATGGTATTTTCTGGGAAGAGCTGGTCAGAGCCAACTAGGGCAGGCTTGTAAAAAGATAATTTTTCTCCCTTAAAAAACACAAAGACAGACAGACTGGGGCTGCTGGCTTTCCTCCCTGCCCAAGATCTGCTGCCCTGGGCAATTTGTTCTGTTGCAGCAGCTCTTTGCTGAAGTGAGTGGCGTCTGGGCTGCCTCGGAGCAGACGCCACTCACTCCCAGCAAAGAGCTGCTTACCACATCTTGGGTAAATATTTTGTGCAGTGGTGCAGCAGCGTCTGACAGAGCAGCACTGTTATTTCGTAGGCATCTCCAATAATAACTCAGAGAGAAGCAGCCACAAGGCATTAGCAAAAGCTGCTGCCACTGACCAAAAAACTTGAGAGAAGCAGGAACAGAAGTGGGAAGAGAATAGAAATAGAGACTGAGTCATTGGCTGAACACAGCAAGGGAAAATTAAAAAGGGCAGCTTCAAAAGCTGGTCCGTCGGATGCTTCCCCAAATTTCTTGCAACCCTCTAAATGTGGATCTGAAAATCATTATGGGAAAAAGAGAATAGTCTTCTCTGTTTTGAGCCTGGACCAAAGGTAGCCAGAGGCACTCATTGCTAAAGCACCAAAACTGCATCTCTTTTTGTGTCAAAACTGTGTTTTGAGTGTCTGTGCTGGCAGCTGGTGCAGGATCTCCAGGGCTTGCTCATGCAGAAGTATGTGAAAATAGAAAGCAGGATTAGGGAGGAAAGGAGCTGACCCTGAAGTCATTGGCACCACTGGGTGTTACTAAGAGCAAATCACCCTTAAATAGACACCAGGACATAGTTTAGCCCAGCAGTAGCACAGTTGCTTCCCAAACAGCCAGCACACAGAGCAGGCTTTGCTGAGAGAGGAGATGGTGGTTGGAAGCCAGTTGGGTCTCCAGGGGATTTTCTCCATCCCATTGCCACATCATGGAATGAGAAAACCCCTCTCTGAGCAGGCACCCCATGGGGTTGGTCCTACTGTGCCTCAGACTGTGCTGAGAAGCTGTTGCTGTCCAGGAAACTGCTGGCTCCAACATCCCAGGCTATGGGAGATGATCAGAAGCAGCAGCTCCTTCCCTAAGGCTCTGTGGGTGCCAGCAGCATATTTCCCTGTTGGGCAGCCACCCTGGCCACCAGCCACATCTGGGTGTACCAGGCAGCTCTGGGGGTGCAGGTCCCCTCTGCAGACCCCATGCCATCCTTTGGAGCCATGACTGGGATTTTCCATAGTTGGACATGCATTTATGACACTAAACACTTTCACTGCTATTTCGGTAAGCCAAGCCCAGAGGGTGTAAACTGGTATAGCACCTACCATCTTCCATGGACAGGCCCCAGCCAAAACCTGACCATTATTTGCCTTCTTAGGCAGGTGATGGCCTGAGACCAGGCCTCACCTTGCCCACCCTTCCCAAAGCCCAGCCTGTGCAAGAGCTAACCTGGCACAGGGATGCAAAACTGACCTGCTGTCTGGAAACACCTTCCCATGGCCCATCAGGCTGTCCTGGCATAATGTGTGATGAGAAGGAGAGGATGGAGCTCTGACTGGAGCAGATACTTGGTGATGATACCTGAGAGAAAACAGATTTTGGTGAGTGGGTTTTAGCTCTCAGCCCCTTCTTATTTAGCTGGTAAATGATTGATGCACAGTGATCAGATGTGGTGAACTAAGACCATAAAAACAAGAGAGACATGAGGAGTGAGAGCTTGAGTGTCAGATCTGGGGGAAGCAATCCTTGTCCTACTTTTCATGGGACTGTCTCTCTCTTCATCGAGTTTCATCCAGCCCCATGGTAGGGGACAGCAGGTGGTTAACACCAGCTAAAGACAAGACTCACTTGGGAGGAAAGACAAAATATTGTGGTGCATTAAAAAAATAATCCCCAAAGCCAGGTTAGGATATGAAATTCACAGAATCAATCAGATTGGAAAAGACCTCTGAGATCACCAAGTCCAAGCCATGACCTAACACCACCATGGCAACTGCACCGTGGCACTGAGTGCCACATCCAATCTCTCCTTAAACACCTCCAGGGATGGTAACTCCAGCACCTCCCTGGGCAGCACATTCCAGTGTGTGATCACCATTTCTGTGAAGAAACTCTTCCTGATGTCTAACCTAAACCTTCCCTGGCATAGCTTGAGACTATGTCCTCTCATCCTGGGAGAAGAGACTGACCCAGCCTGGCTCCAACCTCCTTTCAGGTAGTTGTAGAGAGTGACAAAATCACCCTTGAGCTTCCTTTTCTCCAGGGTAAACACCCCCAGTTCCCTCAGCCTCTCCTCATAGCACTTGTGTCCCATCATTTTCATCTTGGCTGTAGGACCTGCCAACACCTCCCAAAGCCACTTCCAACTGTGCCTGCTGGGACACGGTCAGTGTTAGTGACAATGTTAGTGGCAGTGACCCACCTCACAGCAAGGACCATCACACTGCAAATGCTCCCTGTGTCCTCAATGCAGATGTCAAATGTGCAGGACAACAGAGTTACATGATCCATCCCAACACGAGTGTCTCCTATCATCATTAGCCACACAACAAACCTTCCTCAGCAGCCATAAAACCAGGGTGGTATTTTTATTAGCTGAGGTTTCCTCCACTTTTTTTTTCCCTTCTCCTTTTTTATGGCCTTATCCACAAATGCTGAGAGCCAGAGGGAATTATTTGTTACTTACATTAAAGCAAGAAGCCATCAGCCCACAGTGCTGCAGCCACTCCCCACTTTCTTCTCTTTGGATTTCTCTGAAGCTCATTATTAAACCTTAGCTAGCACAGACATCCTAACAATGCAGCCAGTGCTAATCACTGCTAAGCAGCATTATTAATTATTCTAATGACAGCATTTAAAATCTATTTTGATTATATTAAAGAGAATATTTTCCTACTTTTCCAACCCCCAAAAAATCCACAAATGTAGCTTATTAACACTAATTCTATTCTTATTGGTAAAACTATTGTTAGATTTCAAAGGCAGCTAGTTTGGGCCTTAACAAAATAGATCATGCTGGGATGCTGGGGCATGTTCCCAAACTCTGGTGTCACTTAGCTGGGATGGGGGCTGGAGGGAGCTTGGAAAAGTGAGGAATTCAGTGCTTGAAGCACCCAGAGCCAGTGGCCTTTAGTGGGGCATAAATTCACACATCCCACTACAGGTTATATTGGAAGACATTTTGCCCTGTGAGGGTGGTGAGACACTGTCCCAGGTTGCCCAGGGAGGCTGTGGCTGCCCCAACCCTGGCAGTGTTCACAGCCAGGTTGGCTAAAGCCTTGAGCAACCTGCTCTGGTGGGAGGTGTCCCTGCCCAGGGCAGGGGTTGTGGCTGGATGATCTCCAAGGTCCATTCCAACCCCTTAAAATACTATGATACAATGATATCCCCCTTACATCCTCCCTAAAGCTGATTGCAGCAGGTGCTGGTGAGTCCATACAGGCTTGGGGGAGCAGGATCACGGCTCTGACAGGTGTTTATGTGCAGTAGGTGTGAATGGGAACAGCAGGAAGCACCTATAGCCTCACCTGTGATGACTTACGTGTACAATATGGGCCTGGGATCCTGTGACACTCTGTTGTCACTGACCCTTGCCGGTAACAGTCAGTGGAATTATTGCTGCTGAA
>NW_008663701.1:9867-17182 GCF_000695815.1 Acanthisitta chloris
AACACCTTTTAATTAAAGATGTGCTGAGATAAAAAGCTGCAGAAAACAATTTCAAACAATTAAAAAGAATATTAGAGGTGTTTGTCTCCCCAATCTGCATGTGGCCTGAGCTGCTCAGGGAGGTTTGCTGTATTTTCACCATTGTCAGGGCTTTTTGCAGCGATTCCCTTTGCTCCACGAGCAGGATGAACCCTCGTCCAGACGTCTCTTTGCTCCAAAGAGTTAAGATTTCACTTGTCAGGCTGTTTTTGTTTCTATTCACATGTCAGTGCCTGTCATTTATTTAGTCAATGGGACATGTCCAAGGGATGGAGACAGACTGGGTTAGTCATTCTGACCGTGGGTCGCCAGTCACTGCAAACCGCCTGAGGTCATTTCCAAACGCTCCAGTAACAATGAGAGGGAAGCAGGGCCCGGGAGACCTGCAGGAAACGCCGCCGAGATTAAAGACACAGATAGTCCTTTGCAAAAGTACACTGGAGGAATGTTCCCTATGTTCTGTCAACAGAGTTTCTTCCCCGCTCAAGACTGTCTATTTTAAGTCTGAGCTCGCACCAAAAATGGAAATCCTTGCTCAATGGCTATCAGTGGATCTTGGGTTTCTGGGACTGCCGTGGCGCTACGGCTGAGGAAATGAACCCTCCAGCTTGGCTGTGCTGCTGGAGCAGCTTCAAACAATCCCTCCTTGAGGCAGCTCTGGGCTGGGTTTACTCCTTTGCCTGGGTAAAGCCCATGGTACCACCTTGTGCTACCACCTCATCCCCATCAGCAGTGTCCCCTTGGGGTACAGGATCACGGAACGGGTACGGTTGGAAGGGACCACCAGTGAGCCACCTGGTCCAGCCTCTCTGCTCAGGCAGTGTGTTCCTAGAGCACATGGCATGGGATTGCACCCAGAGGAGCACCCCTGGCACTGCTGCAGCACTCACCGGCACTGCCCTTGGCACGGCGGTGCTGGGATGGCATCTCAGCCCACATGGGCAGCAGAAAGCCAAACAGGGCATCAAGGATCACAGCTCAGGCTTCCAGGACAGTCTCCTGCTTCAAGGAAGAGACTGGAAAAGAAGTTCTGAAACTCAACCATAAGTATTTGCTGCAGCATTTTGGGCTGAAATCAAGCCCCATGACTGCAGATTTGGGGGAACGGGAAATTCCTCTGGCAGCCATCTGGGCCTCAGTGCAGGGCTGAGACACAAGAGCAGTTTTAGGTGCAGAGGTGCAATTTTTGCTTTTTAAGCAGAATAGTCCAGGCCACTCTTATTTAATACACAAGGTACCTCTGGGTGTTTTGGAAAACATTAATAACAACCACATGATTGGTGTCAAACACTGATTTTTCCATCCAGACACACCATTGTTTTCAGATAAATACATTCCATTGAGCTTTTTTCTAGCTGGACTTTCTGCATGTGGCTTCTGCATCTCAGGCAGATGGGAATGAGGGTTTGACCACAGTGGTAGCCTAGGAGGAGCCATCAGAGCCCAGTGGCTTGGGAAATAGGGACAAGGGCCAAAGCCTGCCCCCGAGGCAGTGTGACCACTGGTGAGGTGGGACAGGGGCTGAAGGTAAGAAGGGTTGAGTAAAGAGGTGCACAGTGGGTCTGAGCTGCTCTGCAGAGATAGGGAAAAGCAGAAAGTGCATTTCATGAAATACAAACATCCATCACGGACACACACACGAGGGTATCCAAATTCCTCAGTGTGGTATTTATGAAGCCATTCAGAGACATGATACAGGCCAGTTCCTGCCGATTTTTCCACGTGTTGTTAAAGATTCAAATTACAGAGTAATTTTCAGTCTTTGAAGACACTGGTCTTGGGATTGCTGAGCCTGGAGGCTGCTCAGGGCAGGGTCTGCCCGCGCTGCCGCCGGGAGATAACGCAGAGCCACCGGCGCGGAGTGAACCAGGAGTCAGGGGCAGGCCAGGAATGACGTGTGGAGGCACTGGGGGGAATTTGCTCTGCCTGCAGATAAGGAAAGCATCCTGCTCCAAGCACGGGGTAAACAACTTCTAATACACAAGCGGGTTATCTGCAGAGTCCCACGGGAGGAAGCATATCTGGCCGAGGCTCCGCAGGCACATCTGTGCTGTGTGACACGGCAGCGTGCGGGGATGGTGACCCAGCTGTGGCACATGTGGTTTTGGGGAGCCTGGGAGGTGCTGGGGAGCCTGGCTGCTCATGGGTGCTGGGGACAAGGCTCAACCAGCTTGGAAAAGGGAATGGAGAGAGATGGATTTGTTTCCAGGAGGAGGACTGGAACTCCTGGTCCATTGGTGATCTCATGGTTGCACGGGTAGGGCTTGAGCCACCCGAATTAAAAAGCACAGTACAGTTGGGCAAAATCAGAAAGACTCCAGAACACTCTTTTTCAAAACAAAACTGCCAACACCAAGCATTTTCCCCATTAAAAAATCACCAAACTGTTGGGCAAAATCAGAAACACTCCAGAACACACTTTTCCAACACAAAACTGTCAACAGCAAGCATTTTCCCCATTAAAAATCACCAAACCCAACACCAGTAATTTTTCCCATTAAAAATCACCAAACAGTTGGGCAAAATCAGCAAGACCCCAAACCACTCTTTTTCAATACAAGCTGCCAACACCAAGCATTTTCCCCCACAGTATTCCCTATGAACAGAATTCAGGTGTGTTTCACTGGCAAGGCCAGGAGAGCACTCCCAGGCTGGAGCTGTTTCAGCACAGTGTGATAAGATTTGGGAGAAGTAATGTGATCACAGCTGGTCCCTTGTGATCTCCACGTAGATGCAGGGTCCAGCTGCAGAACCAAGGTCTGAATCCTTGATGATATGAGTCCCAGGTGGCACCTGGGGGAACGTGGACACAAGTTGGGCCCTTCACCTTATCAGGAAGAGTTGGCAGAGTCAGGGGAGGCAACGGAGGGAGCTGGAAGAGCTGCTCTCAGTTCAGAGCCTGATTTACTGCTGAGGCCTCAGGCAAATCACTTATTGGCTTTGTGGTTTTATTTCCCCATCACTACAGTCTCTTTCATGGGGGATGTGTGAGGGGGAATTAACATTCAAACACGGTTTTTAATGAATATTTAAAGATTTGCCTTGTGTTTTAGGAATATTTCTGAATGATCTTCCTGCCCTTGCAGAAGGGTCTCTCCCTGCCAGCTCTTTAATCTGAACTCCTCTCCCTGGAGTGCTGTGCTGCCTCTGCTGAATTTGGGCATTCACTGAGTAACAATTAAGCTGCTTCAGTTAAATGTAAAGGCATGTGAAGAAAGTTTTCTGCTACCAGTTCTGCACTGGATGCCAGCAGGAACCACCAAACCAAAGGTTCCTCTGCAAAAGCATCACCCAGCACACACTGATGAGGGGTTAGAGAGCTCTGAGTGACCCCCAGGACTCCAAAACTCTCCATTTATGTGTGAAGCATAAGTAAAAACTCCATTTTCACCAGCACAGCATGATTGGAAGTGAAAGCACAGGCTTGAAGCTACTCTGAGCTGAGGCCAGTGGAAATTCAGTGTGGCTTCGACCCCAGGACTGTGCATGCTTTAGTCTCTGCCTGTTTATTGTTCAACTCATTAAAACCATCAGGCTTTTTGCATCTTAGAAGTCTTTTCTGACTTCATCAAATATGTGAATGCTTAAGAAAGAATCCGTGTGCAACTGTATAAATAGTGACTAAGGAGGAGGAATTCTGTGGTGTTCAAAGGGAGGGAAAGGAGCTGACGAGTCTGTGGTGTAACGAGCTCATTTGCAGCCAGCCTACCTGGTGCCCAGCTCACCACCCTCTGCTGCGGGTGGGTCACGAGCTCCTCCACCCAGATGAGTGATTTTAAGTGAAAGATTCTAAATTAGCTGTCTCAGACCTGCCTCAGTCTAAGGTTGGTCACTTCATTAGGATATGGATGTGGAATTTCGATGTGGAGAAATTCAAAGCATTTCAAAATGAAGCATTTTGACTTTTTTGAGTTGAAATCATCCTCATTTCTAACTGACAGATCATTCTATTTTTAAAATGCTACAGAATTTCTGAAAGCAAATCCAGCCATGCATTCAAGCAAAGCAACATTTTTGTCCAAGTTCTCATTTCCCAGAAAAGTTACAAATCTTTTCTGATGCTCAGAACTAGAACCAAAATTTCCCACTGCCAATAACCCGTTTTTATCCCAGATTTAATGTTGTTATAAACCTTATTGGAACTGCTGGAAGTTGAAGATGTCATTAAGTGGATACCTTGCACTGTCACTAAAATCCATGACAGTTTGTAATCCTGGAATTCCCCAAATTTATCTCAGGCTTCAGCAGCTCTGTCCAAGGGATGTTTACAGTTTATTCTCCCTTCGCAGGAAAATGAAGCCAAGAGCTAAACCTGATGGAAGGCACATTGCTGTCTGTTACAGGGGCATATGTGGAACATGACAGTGAAAATAGCCAGCAACACTCAAAGTGCTGCAGATTCTCCCTAGAATGAGCCATGTGAAGAGTATTTTATGTTTAGTCAGAGGAGGGGAAAGGCAGGAGCTGGTTGATGTTGGGTTTCTCATGATGAAGAACATTTCTCCCTGCCATGGGAAAAGTTCCTTGCTTTGTTTTTTTGATGAACAACTGTCTCCTGTGTTCCACACACCAGTCTGCTAATGATGGAGAGCTAGAGCAATCCTACATCCTCTCTCCATGTCCTTTTCAGCCTACATGGCTTTGTTAGCCAGGATGGGAAGAAGACTTGGAAGGCATAAACAAAAGAACATATCAGGTGCAGAAAGAAACAAACTGGGTCAATGGCTGGACTTGATTGGACTTTAGATTGCATATTAGGAAGGAATTGTTCCCTGCGAAGGTGCTGAGGCACTGGCACAGGTTGCCCAGAGAAGCTGTGGATTCCCCACCCCTGGGAGTGTTCCAGGTCAGGTTGAATGAGGCTTGGAACAACCTGGGCTGGTGGGAGGTGTCCCTGCCCATGGCAGAGGAGTTGGAATGAGATGATCTTTAAGGTCCCTTCTAACCCAAGCCATTCCAGGATTCCATGATCTTAAAGGTTTTTCCAACCTCAGTGATTCTATGATTCTAACATCATCCTCTCAGGCTCTCCTGAGCTGAGAGGTCTCCTTTATCCTTCATAATCCCTGGAAGAGCAGCCATCTGTCTGCCTGTTCCTCAGCTGTTGTCTTCACCTGGGTGTTCTGTCCCTCATCTGCTGCCCTGATGCACCTTCTCCCAGTGTCTGCAAGCCCCTGACCACTGGCTGTGTGTAAGGTGAGGAACCAGCAGTGCTGAATAAGGATGGAAACCAATGGCAGAGGACTGGGAAGGAGTGCACTGGTTCCCAAACAGAGGAGACCCACAAAACCTCAGGTTTGTGAGACAGGAAAATGCTGCACTGCACTTCTGTACATGGAATGAGTCTCGCTGCCCAGTACACACCTCACCAGTGACGATGGGAATTCACGTATCCTGCTGCCTTCCAAGGGTACAAGCACTTGGATCCCATCAAATAACAGACTGTGCTGCTGCCTGTGAAGTTCCTCCCTTTGATTCTCTTGCTGAATGCTTAAACCAGTGACTTGGCCAGGAACAGACTAATTTTTAAAAGAGTCAGTCACATTTCATCCCCAAATGCTCTCTCTGTGTCCCTGGGCTGGACCTCATCACCCTCCTCCTGCCAGGGCTGCTCTGTGTTGGGTCTCCTCTGCTTCACGTGAGAAGGTGGAACAATGCTGCTTTCTGAGCACCCCTCCAGCACACAGGACTTGGACATTGTTTTCTTTTCCTGTTTTGTTTTGCATGGAATAACTCCCCTCCATGGAGTCACTTCGGCTCCAGAAACAGACTATTAATAAACTTAACTGCTTTGGAGAGTCCAAGCCAAATGCTGCCTTAGAGGGGAAAAAATAAAATCTACAATTGCAAAGAGCCTTTTCATCCCTGAGAACCTTCCAAGGCACACGTAGTGATTAGCCACTGCCAGGACGTCACCACCTCGGCGGTGACACAGGGAGCTGTGCACCACAGCGAGTCTGCCCGTGCTGGCCCTGGGCTGAGCGAGGTCTGCAGGCACAGCAGATGCTTTCTCAAGGTTAGATGCTGTTTGGTGGCTTCAGTCAGCTGGGTTTGGGCTACAAATAAATGGTCTTGACAAAGGGGACAAGGGGTGGCTTTGTCGTCAAGGCACAGAGCTGCAAGTTAGTCAGACAGTCCTTTGGTATCAATGTTTTCTCTGCTGGCCCCATCAGGTTGAGTGGAACATGAGCTTTAGGTTTTGAAGAGGCAAGCAGCTCAGTTATTTGGATGACTAAAGTCCAATTCAAGCAGTCAACAGGGATGAAAGCACAGCTGCAGCCTGTGCTGCCCATTCACTGTTAAATCTTACACCAGGCATAGGGTCAGAGCCTCGGGCTGAAGCCACTTCTGATATGACCAAGGGTGTGCAGCAGCAGGCAATGGTCAGGGATCACAGAAAGAGGCTAAGAGCTACTTTGCTAGTGGGTGAGATGACATTTAGACTATATGAAGGCAAGTACAACATCCAACCCACAGACAGGACCAGAGGTCCCATGGAAGCAGAAAAGGAAGAAGACTGTGCCAGATCTTGCCTCCGAGTGATACTTGAAGCCGATGGAGTTGCTCTGGATCTGTTTTAGAGAAGCCCAAACCAAATTTTAGCACCAATTTTGGAATGGGAAGCTGCAAAAATGACATATGGTTGTAAGGCCAACAGAAAAGGTTGAACACTGAGTGCAGGTGCCATTCTTGTATGGATTTCCCAAAGAACAGAGAGGTTTAGTCCTTTTCAAAACCTATAAAATTAACAGACATCTTGATGAAACAAGAGGCAGCACAAGCCAAGTGTGCAGCTCCAAACACAAACCACAAACCAGTACCTGCCCCTCCCCACCTCCCAAAACAGACCTGAGCCTAAAATGCAGTAAATTTTAAAACAACACATTTTTCACTCAAAATCCACAAATAAGTACAAGTTTCAGTTTCTTCTGGTATCATCCCCCGTCAAGAAAGCCTAACAGCTTCATTTCTACATAAAACTGCCTCTCCTTGGCATTAACCCCCAACCAGCACTGAGGTAGGTCACATCTATTGCCTTCACTGTTCTTAAATGAAATCACTGTTTGCCCACAGTTGAGGGCTGTACCTTCATCATGATCATTTGTACTTGGCCTTCAGAACATCCTGTTCGTGTGCTTCACCTGACAGACTGGGAGCACATTCCCCTGGCTCCCTGCACGAGGCTTTGCCTCTTCCACCAGCTTCATGTGCCTGATGTGTAGGAACTTGCTTTGGCACCATCAGATTAGTTACTGTTAACATCACTGATCCTGCT
>NW_008663701.1:17195-20478 GCF_000695815.1 Acanthisitta chloris
AACATTCCTAATCCAGGCAGATTAAAGAGAAACACGTTTCATCATCCATCCCTCAGCTTCAACCACTCCATTAGAAGGTGAAAGGCGTTTGGGTTTGGGAATTGCTCACAGCTGCATCAGACCAAGGGAACAGTCAGTGTCCAGGAGAGAGACATTGATCAAGACTAATTGCAGATATATGGGGATGTTTAGCTGTGAAAATGATTTTCACAGTGCTTCTCCTCAACCTGCTGCAGATGATTTGTACCCTGTAAGAACCCAGCCTGAAGCAGCTGCTGCTTTCAGCACATGCTTCCCATGTCCCTCAGCTCTGGGTCAGGCAGCCCCACCACTGCCACTCCAGCCTTCTCCCAAGCCTTTCTCCAGGTTTGGAGACTGGAAGATCATACTTGCCATGGCCTTATCCAGAATATACTTCTCATGTTTTAACCTAGTCTTCTAAGAAAACAAAACCTGTAGTCATTCTCAGCAGATGTGACTATGTGCACATGTCCCTGTACATGTCTCTCCCCACAGCAGAGACTTTAAAGCCATGGGTCAATCACCACCCAATTTAGCAGCAGCTCAGCTGCACCAGATGTAAGGGGTTCCATGAACATTCTGGCCAGGAGGAGGACAGTGCTGTGCTGGGGAAGGACCAAACAACAGCTCAGATGTGACACCAAAGAATCCACTGGCAGGATGGAAATACTAAGTCAGAAAATGCTGGAATTGGAGGCTGTGCTTTGTTGTTACCAGAACTCAAATCACAAGGCAAAACCAGGCAGGGAACCAGAGCTTCAATACTTCTGCTGCTCATGGAGAAAATTATTTTTATTATCATAATAAAAAGTGTGGGGGAGCACCAATGGCTTTCTAAAATCTTTCTCTGGAAAATGTGGTGACCACTGACTCCACAAAAAATAGAACAGTCTCCCTTGAGCCTTGATCTCTCCCCAGTGTTTCCCATATCCCTTGTCTTGCCTGACCCCTGGACAGTGCTCTTTTGGAGCAGGGGCTCTCCTGTGCCTGCCTGTGGCACTGCCAGCTGCTGAGTTCCAGCAGAACCCTGCTAGAAACCATTAATGGTCTCAGTGAAGTTCTTTTCTAAGGCATGGACACAAGGAAGCAAGAGCAGAGGCAGCAGAGCCTGACTGCAGCCTGTGATAACGAAGCAGAGCTCGTGCTGCTCTGCTCTGCCACGACACAGTGTGAACCAATTTAGATTCAAACCAAGCTTTTCACTTGCCACCAAAATAAGCAAATTATGGAATCGCTATCCTCCCCAAACCACAGGGTTGTTTTAATGACCTTCCATTTAAGCATTAAGGAGTGAAATGTCTAATCCTGTCGAGTGTGTAAGAATGTGACTCATTCCCTTAATGCTGTGAACTGCCTCCTTTTTGGCAGCTGCTGCATACAGCAAGGAGAGCAGTGCTCAAAATGGCAGGGCTGGATCTGCTAAATGAAGATGATAAATACATTCTAACTGCAGGTAATACCTCATATAACATGTGTGCATGCAATAATATTATTCTAGTTGCCAAGCAGCTAACAAGAGGTGCAGTAAAAGAAAGAGATAAACCTGTCTGGATATGGGCATGAACTTAGACTTGCAGAATCCTGAGATGGTTTGGGTTGGAAGGGCCTTAAAGCCCATCTGGTTCCACCCTCCTGCTGTGGGCAAGGACACGTCCTACTAGAGCAGGTTGCTCCAAGCCCCATCCAACCTAGAACACAGAACCTAGAACACAGAACCTAGAACAACCTAGAACCTAGACAGCCACAGCTTCATTCCCTTCATTTGGGACAATGCTCCTGCTGGGTTTATCAGATCTTGCCCAGTGGTTAAGACGAAGATCTGCCTTGTCTGAATAAAAAGAGAAAGGAGATTATTTACAGTAAATCAGAGCTGGATTCCAACCTCACAGAATTCCCTGAGAGTTGTGCAACTGGCAGCCTGGAGCTTCCCACCAGGCTGGAAATGAACAATGTGATGGGAGAAAACATAACACTGCAGCTGTGATCATCTCCCACGTGGATTCCACTGCTGCAAATGGTGACAGTCTTGAAGTCAGCCCCTTAAATTCTACCTATGATACAAGCAGGGAGCAAGCAAGCAGGAACAACCCATGGCTGTGCACCTCTGTGTGTTTTTAACTGCATCTGTTCATGTAACCACTTGTTTGTACACATCTATGCATGTTACAAGATGCTCCTTGGGCAATTAATGGGGAGAACCTGCCCCTAATGGGTTTTCATCAGCGGAACCCAAACCACTGAGCCCTCTCGTGCAATTCTCCAAGCACCAGAGCTGCTGCCTTAGTCTTCCAATTGAAAAGGGATAATTGCATTATCAGGAAGAGCTCTTGAGATCTCCCAGGAGATGTTTTGGAGCTCACAGGATCAGGTCCTAAGCATGCATGATTCACTGAAATAAACAGTGGTCTGCATGTTTAAACTTGGGTTTCAAACTGGCTCCCAGAAATGAGTGGCCACACTCCCTGCATCAGCACCAGACAGGATGTCCATAACATGGAGGTGGTTGGAATGTCCTTCAAAATCAAAGCTGAAATTCTAAAGTTGTTTCTAAACCCTGGCCTAACCCACACAGAAATACAGGCTCCCAGCAAGAAGTTAATTCGTATTTCTTTTTTCTTTCTGGATGCTCTTTTAGCTCTTCTCTGGCTGGAGGAGGTGATGCCCAGACCGGACAGCCATGCACAGGATGTTCCCCAATATTATGCTCCTTTCTTCTTTATATTAAGCAATTCATTGCACCTGAGCTGTACATTTTAGGAACCCACTCAGACTGATCTCCAGCTTCACAGAGCTTGTTCAACTGGCAGCTAAAAGAAATCAGAAACAAACTTCATGTGAAATCTCAGTTATCTCACTGCAAAATTACTGGTGAAGAGTAACTCCATGGAAAAAGCAATAAAAACAAGACAGTTTTAAGAAGAGACAGAGGAAGCACAAAGGAGGAAAAGCACAAAAAAACCCCAAGTAAACTCAGGGCACTGAGCTGAGGGATGTTATTTACTGAGTGTGATGTTTGTTGCAATGTCACCACTGTTTTTTCCTCCTGTTTGCAGAACAGTTCAGTTAAACTGAATTTCACACCTACTCCTTGTAATGTCCAACTGTGTGGATTGTCCAACCTTCCATCCAAGAGGCTGTTCTGCAGCCAGACCCCTCAGCAGCCAGACATAGAAGCACTGACATCCCTGCCCCAGGTGCCTGCAGCAAACAGCTGCCAACACAGGCCTGACCCCTGGATTTAGGGATTTAAGGCTAAGCATTT
>NW_008663701.1:20500-24460 GCF_000695815.1 Acanthisitta chloris
TTCAGGGCTCTGTAGACATTTCTATCAGTCTTGGCCATCACTCAGTCCTTGCAAACAATGACTAAGAGGAGCCCACACATGGCTCTGACTGAGCACACTGCTGTGCTCCTCAGCCCTGGCTGTGTCACACGTGTGGCCATGGGGGTGGCTGCCTGCTGATCAAGAGACCGTTGGTACCAAGGGGAGGATGCACATGTTTCCTTCAACCTAAATAACTCATACCTAGCCCCAGAACCAGCTACAAGCATTACCCACTGCTTGGCATGCACTGGCCAGGCAACTAGTGTGGAAATCCACTCTGCCATGAGAACACTGCTCAAGGCACCCAGGCTGAAAAGACCAGAGGGAACTTGGGTCAATGTACCCATGCTCTGGTCACGCCTCCCATGGCAGCTCAGACAGCCTGTGAGTCACCCAGAAACGATTAGAGGAAAGTTCCCTTCTGTTTTAATGAATGAATAAGCTCTAAGGTTTTTCTAGGGTGTGGAAATAGATAAGGCTTAAGGAGGAAACACGATTGTCTATGTAGCCTTTAGGTCTGCTTAGTGGTTCCAGCACATTCCTAGAAACAGCTGGCACTTGATCCTATAACTTATAGGTGCCTTCAAATCATATTCTGGACTAACTGGAACCAGTGCACCTGAGATTCTGACTGTAATGTATTTCGTTGGGGAGGATTTATAGGTTTTATGAAGGTCTTCACCTACTGCCAAGTCCTAAAAGCCTTTAGAAGGATTATTCACTGCAGCTGTCTGCATGCTGTGAAGCTGATGGTGGAAGAAACTTTGCTGAGCCTACCTAGATCCCTGGAAATCTGCAGAGGCAGCTGTGGCACCAGGAGCATCTACCTCCACTTGCTACATGCCCCTGGTGAAGGGTGGAGACAAGCTGTGACCTTTATTCCAGCTCCCAAGCAGTAGCAGAAACCAGCAGTGGCCACACAGGTTGAGGTGATTGATTTTGCTGTCTTATACCTCCAAAGGTTTGGATAGTATGTGATGGGAGGCCCATAGAAGAGCATCTCTTTGGGTCTGCACAATAGGACCAAACCCTTTCAGCACTTCACAAAGTCTCAGGTAAGCATGAACCTGCTCCACTCACATCATTCTGATACACAGAGCTCAGAGATCAAACTGCAGCAACGTGAAACCTGGAGTTTCATCATGTATGTGCCAAACCCACCTTCACTCTGCCCTGCAGTGGCCTTTCAGGGCTCAGCCCATCAGTGACTGGAGACTGCTGCCCTGCAAGGGCAGAGCCACACTAGTCTGCTGCTGGGGACCCTGTCAGTGCTCCCTTGGAGCATCCCCATGGAGCCTGAGTGGGTTCTTTACTGCAGGTCATTGGTTTCTATTCTTGTTGCCACCATGAGCACAAGGTTTGAGGTGAGTTATCACATGGGGTGTGCTGTGAGCAGGCTCCCACCCTGAGGAATGCAGAGCAGCTTGGAGCCTGGAACACCAGCACCATCCAAGGGGTAAATCTTCTTCTGTTGGCATCATATCTGGTCTTGTTCAAGAGAAGGTTGAAGCTTGAGCAGACACTTTGAGCCATGTGTGGCTGTGACAGGATCCCTCACACTGAACTTTTGGATTCCTTACAGAATGAAACTATATATTATCCCCTCTCTGGCCCTGAAAGATGTCTGTGAAAGATGCAGCCAGGAATACTCAAGTTCACCCACTGGGGAAACATTGTGTTACGTGAAGATTGCAGCCCTCCCCCCTTATCTGGGAGGCAGTTGATGAAGGGCCTGGCGTCAGTCTGGCAACTCTGATGGCTCCCATTTAGCACCACGAGAGCTGCCTATCAGCAGAGAGCTGGGGCAGATAGCAGACAGGACTATCTAATCACATACCTTTTGCATTAGTGCTGCCATATATTCCTTCCATTTACAATCAGGAGACTGGACCGCACTGAATTTTCACAGGAATGAACTGTCAACAACCCCATCCTTCCCAAGGCCTAAAATTGGGTGCTTTATCACAGAGGCCAGTAGACTTCTTTTCTTAGACTTCCAGGCAATGGCCAGAGCAGACTTGGAGCCCCCACGAGCGAGACATTAAGGAGACCTTTTTGAGATAACAGCAGTTCACTTGGCTCTCTCAAGAATGCCTTATGGCTGTTCCTTTTCAAAGCTGAAGTAAGGAAACTAGCTCAATTAGAGCATATCAAGAAACTTTGTGTCTCCTGGTTTGTTTACCTTTTATCAGTGCTCTTAATATGCTTTCCTGCTTTTCCAAGGGGAGTAGGAGGGCTTAGCTTTGTAAGATCACACTAGAAAAACCAAGTAAGGACGAGGCAGCTTTTTAAAGCAACAAATCAGAGTTAATAACAGGATGGCAAACTTTCTGCTAGCTTAGTGTTTCACTGCTGCTCAGTGCATTGCTTTGGCTGTGTGATGAAATTGCATTTTGCAGAAGTCTATAGTTGTGTTCAAGCCATGTTGCCAACCTATAATCTCTCAGGTCGTGTTTAAATAGTCTGTGTAACTATTAGTTGTTTCATGAGCCAAATGCACATTAGGACTTGTCCTAAATGAAGTGCCCAGTGAAACATCCTCCCTAAGAATGGCATCTCACAGCATTTCTCCAAGCCAAACCCTGACTCGGCAGCAGACTCCAGTCCAGCAGCTCTTGGAGCCTACATTATGCCATTAATTGTGGCCATAATTAACAATGGCCAAATCTCACAAAAGTGCCAAATTAGATTTCACTTGAGACAAGCAGATGGATTTGGGATGACTGGATCAGGCCAAACCCTGACTGCCACTGAAGCCTGGAAGTCTGGTCACAGGCAGAGAATCAGATTTGCAGCCTTCACATGACTCAGCTCTCTAAACTGGAATTAGATGCTCAAATCCCACTGACTGGAGATCTGGACATACAGTTCCCTTAAAAGCGTCTGAAAATAAAGGTTTTCCTTTGGAGCTTGGCTGGTTCATCCTACTTTGTATAAAGACTTTTGTTCCTCCTGCACCTCTCACCTTCTGCAGGTGAGCTAGGACCCTGCTGATGTCCTGCATTGCCACACAGATTCCTCTTGGGCTGAGGAGGAAAAATAATAACAGAAAAAGGAGAAAATTCCTCCACTAAAATGTGATTTTAATCCACTCAAAACCTTGGGTGAATGTTCAAAGGGTTTTCCATATTGCAGTGCCTTAGTTCCCACCTGCTGCATCCCAGCACCCTACTGAGCTGTTCAAACCTTGCTCTATCATCTCTGCTCACCTCCAGCATATCTGAAGCTCTGTTGATTCATTTTTGGGATGGCTTAGGAGAGGGAGAACACAAATCCAGAAAATTCCAGCTTCCAGCTAGCTCCATTTGTAACCTAGGGGTTGGGGTGTTAACCATCCAACCTCACTCTGTCCCTCCAGAAAACTAATTTTACTCATTTCCCACTGGGAGATAAAATGCAGGTCTGCTCCCATTCCCGAGTTCTTTGGCTGGGACACAAATAGCTTTAGAAACACTCTTATCTAGGCTCAAACATCCTTTCAGAAACTATATCAGCATGCAAAGGGCTCTTGGTACCACTAAGCCTCTTCACATGAAAAATGGGAGCTCAGCCCACAACCAGAGCTTGTCAAGGAGATTTGCTCTCCTCTTAACACAAACATCCCACAAACCCAGAGGGAGAAACATCCTAGTGGCTGCAGAAGCCTCTTACAACCTGCATCCACCCTGAAAGGAACCTGTCTGAACATTTTGGAGGGTCCTCACAGGTTGTCCCTGAGCGTTGGGTCCTGCACATGGTCACGGTGAGGTGATGCTGCACCCCCAGGCACAGCCCCAGCCACACACTGCAAGGTCAGGTTATCTCCTGCCTGGAGTGCTCTTGTTACCCAAGACAACTTCTCGGGGATCCCCTGTTTTTCACGTGCTTGACATTTTTTATGGTTCCTCTAACCTCAGCTGAAAACAAACCAGGCTTGTATCAATTGCTGAAAGCAGGAAT
>NW_008663701.1:24483-30568 GCF_000695815.1 Acanthisitta chloris
TGGAACAGCTCAGGGCTGGCTGGGACATCCTGGAGTTGGAGCCCCTGTGCTCTGATGGTTTCCTGAACCTGACCTCATTCTCCTGTCAGTGACACTTGGCTCACGTGGGTTTAGATTTCACAACCGAAGCTTTGGCGCTGCTCCTGTTATGGTGCCAGAGAGGAACAAGTGATCACTAACTCCTGACACATCTGCTGCCCCAGGACATCCAAACCCTGTCTACCTAAACCACTATAGATGTTTTGGAGGGGAAAAAAAGAAAGAGTTTGGCTCTGCACAGCAGTAACAGTGAAATCCCAGCATGGCTCTCCTCTCCTTCCCTCTGTGCCAGCCAAACCTGCTCCCCCACACCCCCGCAGAGGGGCTCTGGGACCTGCTGGCTGCCAGCCCACAGCTGTGTTTGGGTGACTGTCATGCCTGGCAATGTGCAGAGCCAGGCTTGGTGTGAGCTGCTGAATTGGATCTTGGAGCCTGTCTTGGACTCCTGTCTCAGCAAACCCCAGGATTTCCTCTCCAGGTATCAGAGGAGATGGAGCTGTGCTGAGCAGCTGGCATAGGCTTCGTGACATCCCATCCTCATGTGCTTATCCTCAGCTCATCCCTAGTGCATTCCAGGCTTACCCTCATCGTAAAGGAGCAGGCAGGGCTATCACACCATGAAGGAGATGCCTGCAGGGTGGATAAGAGAGCTATAAAAGGAGAGACACAGCTGGAAGAGGCTCCTCCAAACATCTCCCGTGCACAGTCTTGCACTGGGGGCTAGTCATGGCATGGATGCTACCACTCAAGGAACAGCTTGTTCCTGGTTGCTCCCAACCCCTCTGCATGGCCTGATGGCTCCCAAATCTCCTCTACTGTGGAGCACCAGGAGCCTCTTGCAGACAGATGATCTGCAGGCTCCTTCCCATGGCCTCCGGGGTCACCAGCACTGCCATTTTGGGATCCACAGCTCTGGTGTTGGGAGATGTGCTTCCACTGCTCTGCACTCCACACTCTTATGTCTTTAGAGGCTGACACATTGCAAAATAAGAACAAAATGTTTGCAGCACACTATCAAACCTCTTCGGCTTCATTTATCCCCCCAGGACTGGTGTAAATGGTCAAACAAGATAGCAGCAAGCTCCACGGCCTCTTGGCCTGGAGCCCAGAGAGCAACCATCAGCATGATTTTCCATCAGCTCTGTTTATGAGTTGTCTCTCCCCAGCACTCCAGCTACCTTTGTCCTTTGACAAAGAGCCCATCTCCAAGTCTTCCTGAGGTTAATCACTCCAGTGATGGCATTTTCTGGTGAGACACCTCGTTGTTGCTGTCACCTCTGATGAGCTATAGGCTCGCTCTGACCTGCAGGGACTGCTGGCACAGAGGCTGTGGGATGCAGCCTGAAATTCCCAATAATCCCTTAAAATCTACAGGATTTTCCAAAGAAACAGCATATTTCTTGTTTAATAATATGGATGAACTTGCCAGGATCACTCACTGCTCTATTTAGAGAAGTTCTATTCTACCTTGATAGGTTCCTCTTGCACACCCTCACGGCACATCCCCATGCTGGAAAAGGTGTTTTCTCACATGCTTCTCTCCCCAAAACCTAGAAAGGGATAAAACACCCCTTGCCTTACATGAAGACCATCTTTTTGTTCACTTAATGGAAACATTTCTACATGCCAGGCTGCTTTTCCCTGCCTGCATTTTTCATGCACTTTGTTTCCTTATCACACCACATAATTTCCAGGCAAGTGAAAATCTGGGCTTTCACTTGCACAAACACTTGGACATGGAAAACTTATCATTGCCAAATCTTACAAACCTATCCACATAGCTGATGGGTTTTGTAAGGCCTCAGTCCTGGGAGTCCTGTGAATGTACCAGAATCTTGACTTGCCTTTTTTTCAGGAGTCATTTTCTGGCCTTTGTGGTTACAGAGAAAATCAAACTCCCCAGGGACTCCAATAATGCCAGAGGTAGAAGGCAGAGAAAAGAAATCCCTTTTTACAATTAAAAGAATATGCATTTGCTGGATTTTTAAGGGAATCTCATGAGTTGGGATTGGCAGAAGTTTGGGAACACAGCCCAGGACCCTTCTCCAGCACCTCCTTTGGAAACAGGGCCCAGTGCAACACCCACTCCCTGCTGGGGGCTCTTACCCCAGGAAGCACTTCACCATGGACTCAACATCACCATTTCCAGGCTGCTTTTCAACTTGGTACAGAAACTAAAGATGCATTGTATGTCCAGCCTGCCTTTGCCAAGATAAATAAACTCATAGATGCCTTTTTTTATCCAGGCATTCACAGTCAAATGAACCCAAATATTAACAATCACTACATTAGACCCTAACTCCTGTGAAATAATAAAAGAAGGTGACACTGTAACCCTGTGTCTTACATCATGTGTGTAATGCACTCCTGTCTATCTGCTGCTTTCCATCCAGAAGTAATTAATAGATAAGTGATAAGACAAAGTAATAATTCCAGGAAGCAGGACAATCAATTTTTATGAAAGACTGTGATACTGTTTGCTTTCCCTGGTGTGAGCTATGGCAAAAAGTTCACTTCTGGTGGGAATGGGGAAGTGGTGGGAATAAAGAGTGGTCCTTCTGTTGCAGGCCTGTTGCAGCCCATGGGAAAAGTGCAGGATGGAGGGTACAGAATGGAGGTGCAGGATGGAGGGTACAGGATGGAGGTGCAGGATGGAGGAACAGGGTGGAGGGAATAGGGTGTAGGATGCAGAGTGGAGGTGCAGGATGGAGGGTGCAGAGTGGAGGTGCAGAGTGGAGGGTGCAGGGTGCAGGATGGAGGGTGCAGAGTGCAGGATAGAAGTGCAGGATGGAGGATGCAGGATGCAGAGCCCAGAGTATCTGTCCCTCCATCAGAGCAACTCCATCCACACTGGACAGATAAGCATCCCACTGTGGGGGCTTCTGAAACAAAGGACACATCCCTGGGATCGTCTAAATAAATGGTGCAGGTGGAGAGGAGATTTCGCAGGTGTGTTGGTCTCAAGGACTGTACCTGCTTTACACCAGCTTTGCTCAGCAAGGCTGAGCCATGGGTATAAGAGCATCATGATCTCAGCACATCCATATTCCAGACTCAGGTTTTCACACACAGAAGCCCCAGAAAGCCCTTTCTGCTGCCACACAACTCCATGGGAGCAGAATCTGCTTGCTCAACTCCTGGAGAGTAATTGCAGGCTAACAACGTGTGCTGGCATGTGGGTTGGGATGTTAAGTATGTGTGTAGGTGCCTCTGGAAATATGTCACTTGGAAAACACCCCTTTAGCCCACAGAAGCACTGTTCAACAACAGGAATTCCTTCAGATCTATACCTATTCAAGCTCTGAAGCCACTTTCTGTTGCCATGCAAGGCAATAAACCAGCAAGAAATGAAGGCATTTACACATCAGCCATCTCAGGTTCCTCTCCCTCCTTCCCCAGGAGCAGGATGAGGGGACAGTTAATGATCCTAGTTTATGGTATAAATATTTTGACAGAATATATTTTGATACTATAAATTTTAACAGTTCTGGCTGGTTTTAAACTCTGTTTTTCCTGACCAAGAATCTGTGTAAAGTAATAATATCTGAAGTGTTTTTTAAGGAGCATAACCTGTTCCTAGGAAAACATTCTCCTTCTCTTAAAATAACATTGCTTAGCCTGACAAAGAAACTCCAAATGTATGGAATTACACAGCATTCATGACTCAAAGCTCTATTATTCCATCTTTAGGTGAGATCTTTATGTTTGTGTGTAGGATCACTTGCTCACACAACATTCCCAGTGGGCTCCCATCACCGTGTACCTCTGAATTCCAGCTGCACCCACCTCCTCAGTGCCCTTCCAATGCAGGGAATTGCTGCTGCTCTTGATTACACTTGGGAAAACAAAACAAAAACAGTTGATTTGCCCAAGGTTGTGATAAAAGTTTGAAGGAAACAGAGGAAGAGCATCAGTATCTGAGGAGTAAAATCTAGGGATGGGTTTATCCTATGGATGGATGCACAAAGAGCAGTTAGGATTCTAATGCTGCTGCACTTCTGATGCTTTCCTACAGGACAGCCATTCTGAACCTACATCTTGTCACTTCAAGTGACAGCATAACCTGCAGGGCAGAGCCACAGAGCAAGGATTGTTTGTTGTGTTGCCAATGACAAACTGCCCTTGGCTTCCATGGGAACCTGAGGATGTGAGGAGTCTGTGCTCTGTCTGGGAACGTGACCCTGCCATAAAACTGGCACCTTCACCTGGCAGCTCACTTGCCTGGGGCAGCAGGAGGAGGGTGGCCTTGCCTGGCTGTCAGGGAGCAAAGTGCTCTCAGGTTAGCGTAGAGGGAGAAAGGAAGCCCTTCCCACAGAGCACAACTGGGAATATCTGAGTGAGCAAGATTTCACCTCTCCTGCTAAAGAAACCATCACTCTGCATGGCCATTTGCAAGGCTCTTAGTCCCTCCTCACTCACCTGCTGAGCCCAGTTTCTAATACTGACAGGAACAGAGACCGCAAGACCTCCAGTGTCACAGCAGCTCCCTGTGGCATGGGACTAGAATGGGATTTGATCCCCCAGAAGGTGACCAGGAGCACACAGGCAATGACCAGCACATCCCACTGCCTGTCTCAGGGAGCAGCAGGGACTGTGATGGGCAAACTATGGGTAATCATCCACATGGGATTATTATAGGGACAGAGACTGCAAATCGCAATGAAACTATGCTTCATTAGTGCCACTTCTTAATGAACAACTAGTTTAATTACACAGTTGAAAAGGAACCAGTTTAGAACAACTTTCCAATATGCTTCTTGGATGTCATTATACCCAAATAGGTCTGTTAATGGGATGAATTTCAAACACTCTACAGCTGAAGTTTAGCTGGATTTGGGGTTTTAGAATGTGCTGGGACTTCCCACAATGGAGCTGAAATTCTTTGCAAACATACAATTAAAATGCTCAGATTGCACTAAAACCTGCTACAGCTTAATCTGCTACAACAATTTTTGATAGCCACATTTTTCTCTTTCCTAGAAAAAAGACCATAATATCTACAAACAGCAGTGTCAATCTCCAGACATGCCAGCTCAGGGCTGAGAACTAGATAGGCAGAAGAATGTTGCTGGGAGAAGGATCTGACTGTATCTGCTTCCCAGCTTTCCCAGGCACAGCAGTGAAACGTGGACCCCGGCACCTCGGTGTCTGGCTCCAGCTCTAAAGTGGTTTCCACTAGTTATAGAACATGCTGACAGCCTCTTCAGATAAGTAGGGCAAGGCAAGGGCACTCGGGTGCTTGGCAGCTGGAGACTCCCAAGTCCTGCTTGTGTGGCTTCAGGAGCAGCTTCTGAACCCCAGGTCCAGTGTCTGTGAACAATTCCTCTACCCAAGGTATCTGGCTTTAAATCCCTCTGGTAATTTAAAGCTCATTAAAATCTCCAATCAATAGAGCAGGACACTTGGAAGCCCTCAAATCCATTACTGTAAATGGAAGAGGGATGGGAAGGCAGTCACTGTTGAATGGGAACTTTTTTCCACGCCTGATCCCAAGTGTAAAAGGATTCCGAGCTGTCTATTCATCTTAGGTTTTACACTGTACTGCCCAAATCCCTTCTCCATATCAGATACTTCCCAAACCTTTATGTCATCCATGGAATTTCTGTTGTTTTCCTCTCTTAAGGATAGAATTTCAGTAGGATCTGGAGTGCTCATGCGAAGATTTTCCCAAACAAGTCCAAATCATTCCAATTAAATCTATTTAAACACCCATTTAATGATGCTCTTTGGGGAGGTTGGGGAGGCAGAGATTTTCAGATGGCTCTGATTTGGAGACAGATGTAATTTTGCCTCTCTCTTGCTTGCACAACTGACCATTAGCAAAATTGTTGGTGGCGTCAGGATGGTTCTACCTGTGTTTTCAGGGCTCTCTTACACTATTACAGAGCTTCCATTTCCCAACTGAGGCGTCACTTTTGAAAGCCTAGAAATTGCTTTATAGCACTATAAAGCTCTGCTGGAGATAATAGCTCATTTTTATCAAGGAAACTCTCTTCTCGCATGAAGATATTTCAGGGAAGCAGAGAGGTGCTGAGAATTCCAGCAG
>NW_008663701.1:30595-42948 GCF_000695815.1 Acanthisitta chloris
GGTGTGACCCATGTTTGAGCGGCCAACTGACACAATGACACTTTTTGGAGAGAAATAAACAGGAAAGGATCTGAAGCCTTCACCACCTCAAGGCTCTGTCAGGGCAATGTCCACAAAAGGGGTTTTGCATATGAGTTGAGGCAGGAGCTGCTTTTTTGGGATGGTTTTCCCATCCGCTCAGGACACGCTCATTCCGTGTTGCTCAGCCAGGACTCTCCCTTGAACAAACACCCCAGAAACATGTCTGGGAGAGGGGGGTGAGGCTGTCACAGGGTATTACTTCCATCCTTGTAATGTTGCTGAAACAGAAGTAGAGGCTCTTTCACACACACAAATTATGCTGTAGCGTAAACATAGCCTGGAGGAGCCAACTCGGATTTCAAAGCTGCACGGCACAGTCCCTCAGCCTCACACGGGATTTTACACACACACACACACACACACAGACACAGAGTTTTTTAATGACAAGAAAACAGAGTTCCTAAGTGTTGCTCTGCCTCTTCTCCAAGTAGTCTCTCCCTAATCAGACTGAAACACAGGCAGAAAACAGTGCACAGGGCAACATCTTCCCCTACAAAAAACTCCCCTGACTCAGTGCCCTTCTAAGCAGTTGAAGATGTTTGCTGACTGTCAGCATTGGCCCTGGAGTGTTCAGAGACTACAGGCAGCCCCTGAGCTCTGTGCTGACGCCAACCACACCGGGCACCAAGGTTGGATAGATGGCTAGGCCTTTGCTCCTGTCCCAGGCTCTTGTGGATGAAGGTCAGGGCAGAACCGAGCTGAGCAGAGGCTGATGGAGGCTGTAGTGGTGATTTGACCTGAGTTACAAAGTTAACCAGTTTTCAGTATTCCACTAGACCAGGTTGGATGGGGCTTGGAGCAACGTGGTCTAGTGGAAGGTGTCCCTGCCCATGGCAGGGGGTTGGAGTGAGCAGGGGGTTGGAGTGAGAAGAGCTGTACAATCCCTTCCAACCCAAAGCAGTTGATGATTCATCTGCCTCTTACCCAGTTTCAGAAATATGATTCAAACCAGAAGACTAATATCTTCAGAAAGCTCAAATTAGCCTGAGACAGTTTGGTTTCCGGCAGATTGGGGCTAATTGCTACTGGTTGATCACCCAGACTTTGCTGCTTTGAACTCCCTTTTTGGTTGCTTATTCATTTCCCCCAGACTGTGTCTCGGGCTGACGACACGGTGCAGTTTGGACAGGAAAGGAGCAGGTCCTGAGTTGCCAGCACCTCCCTGATCTCAGAGAGTCCACATCTCCACGTTATCCCAGCCCAGGCCACGGAGGGCTTGGCGTGACAGAGCGTTTATTGCTGGAGCAGCAGAGTAAACACAATCCCACATCAGTCAGGGCTGTTTGAGAAGTTTATTGCATTTCACGGCTGGCAATAATTGCCAGCAGAGCCCTCAGGTTTGGAAAGCTTTTCTATTTTCTTTCACATCCCTGGGTAAGGGCTTTGCACATTGTTAAGGAGGGTCTCCTCACCGTTCAATTTGCCTCTGTTTGAGATGAAACTTCCCAAATTTCCCTGGTGTGAGCCAAGGAGGTGTTAATGAGAGCAAGGGAATGAGTTGCAGCACTGCAGTCAGCTCTTGGGCTGTGTAAAGAACGTAATGTTCATGGGGAAGTGGTTGAACTGGTTTCTTTCTCTGAAAAAAGGCCCTAAGAAGAGCTGGAAATGTTTTTGTAGAGCAAATGTCAACAAGGCAGGACTCTCCCCCTTGGCTCCTCCAGCACAGGCCCAAAGCAAAGTCCCAGAGAGGCACGTGAGCCAGGATTCAAAGGAGGCAATTTAAATCTCAATTCACAATTATACTTGTATCAAGGAAACTTAATTATCTGTATTTTACCATCTTATCTCCAATATGATTTCTCCAAACAAACAGTAGTCTGGAAACAGCCAGTAGATAATCCATCCAATCTCTGGTATCTTAGTGCCTGGGGCAGAGGAAAGAGACTGGTGGGGAGAGCCAGGAGCATCCAAATCCCAAAGGGACATAGAAACATAGAGTCATAGAAATTTAAGGGTTGGAATAGACCTTAGAGATCATCCAGCCCCAGCCCCTGCCCTGGGCAGGGACACCTCCCACCAGAGCAGGTTGCTCAAGGCTTTAGCCCCCCTGGCTGAAAACACTGCCGGGTTTGGGGCAGCCACAGCCTCCCTGGGCAACCTGGGACAGTGTCTCACCACCCTCACAGGGAAAACTTCTTCCTAATATCTAGCTTAAATTTCCCCTCTTTCAATTTGGATAAATTGTCCCTTGTCCTGTCCCTGAAGTTCCTAACCAAGAGTCCCTCTGCAGCTTCCCTGGAGCTCCTTCATATCCCGGAAGGGTGCAATCATAGCAACCTATATAGTCTCCACACAACCTTCTCTTCTCCAGGCTGAACAGCCCCAACTCCCTCAGCCTGTCCTCATAGGGAAGGTGCTCTAGTCCTTTGATCAGCTTCATGGCCTCCTCTGAATTTGCTCCAACAGTTCCATGTCCTTCTGCTGTTGAGAGCACTGGAACTGTGTTCAGTATTCCAGGTGGTGCCTCACAAGAGCAGAGACATGCTGGATGTTTGCCTTGGTGTGGAGCTGCTGGGTCCAGCCAGTGTGGAAGAGGTCTTGTTCCACAGGCAAGACTTTGGGGCTTAGCAAGAGCCACTGACCCCAGGCTGCTGTGCAAGGAAAGAGGCTCCACAGGGCTCAGCATCAAACCCATCAGCACAGGACACTGCTGCAGCCAGTCAGATGTGCACAGCTGTGTGCTGGGATGCTCCTGTGTGTATCAATATGATAACATGCCCAAATTCATAAGGGAGAAATCACATGCGAGCAAGTACTTGTGGAAATGTGGAGCATTTGGGAAAAATAGTGTTTTTCAGCATTCCTTTCAGGTTTTGTCTGTATGTCATGTTTTCCAACCAAGAGTTAGACAATGAATTCCCATTCTGATAGCTCAGCAAGTATAAAAACTGGATCCTGTGTCCAGCATCTCCTGTCCTTCAGTAAAGATTGGCTCTTGGACACTCCTGTAAGGTCAACAAGTTCTCTAAAAGGAGCCTAAAAGTTTGGGGATTGATAAATTCCCTCAGTTAAAGCTGTTCCCACACAATAATCTTCACATGCCAAATCCCAAACACAACCACTTTCCCTCAAACACATGAGAAGTGCTGACCTAACTCTGGCCCCAGGGTCTGGTCCTACTACATCAGTGGCCAAACTCCTTGTGATGACGACAGTGCTAGTGACTAATTCTGATAATAATTAAATGTCAAGGAGAACTTTTCATCCAAAATGATACCATAAGCACTAGCAAACATTCTGAGATAGATGGAACAAAGTGTGTGGAAGTTCACTCTTGTGGAACATTTCCTATTTTCACACTTGCCAGAGGGATCCAGAACGGGATAGAGAGAAAATACAGCCCCTGGTACTGTTTGGGAGACAGATCTGCCTTCGGTAAAAATTGTTTTTAAAAGACCAAAAGTCAAGAATTAACATTACATCTAATCCGTGGTAAAACTTAGGTGAATATGAGCAGGGCTGAAGTGCTCCCAGTCCTGTCCCTAAAACCTTGAAGCTCAGAGTGACCAAGTTCCACCACAGGCAGCAATGGGTCCTTGCTCTGTGCTCATTCAGCAAAATCCTCACCCAAATCCTCACCCCAAATCCTTGTGTACCTGTGGGCTGATCTGCCACAAACTCTTCAGAAGGAATTTTCATGAATACTCATAAATATTTGTACTTATTTGCTCGTTTTGTAGCTGGAAAACGCAAATCACGAAATGGGAAATTACTTTTTAACCTCATGCCCAACACTGCACTTGTACAGAATCGGAATTTAGGCCCACAGTTTTTGGTTTGAAGATGGGACAGAGAGTGAGGGAATTCCTCTGAGATTTCCCCAAACCAACAGCTTCCTAAAAATAGCTGCTCAGCTTGTTGTTTTCTGGCCTGAGGTGCATTGCACGTCAATGGCATTATAGCGAAGGTACATTTTATGTAGCAACCTCTTAATCTTGTGAGAGATCATTCCTCAAGAGCCACCACTCCCTCTCCCACTTTAAAGGTTCGTTTTCTTGTTTGTTTGTTTTTGCAGTCGCTGCCATTGTGCTCACCAGGCAGATAAGGAGTGCTTTACTGGGAAGGTGTGATGGCTTTGTGTGCAGCTCATCCCAAGGCAGATATGGCAGGAGCTCTCCTGAAAAGTGCTCGAATTGATTGAGTTTGGAGGAGAGACTTATGCTGACTCTTGGTGTGGGAGCTGGAGGTGTCCCAGAGCCCAGCACCACCCTGGCACATGGCAGCTCTCATCCTTGCCATCCTGAAGGCAGCCCAACTTCAATTCCAGTTCTTCCTTGCAGAAGAAGCTTGTCCAGGAAGCTCTGGACTGTCTTCTTTGCTGCTGGCAAATCCCTGTGGCTTCACCACAAGGGTTGATGAGACATAGGCAAAGTGTCTCTTCAGAGTTGGCTGTTACACCTCAACCTGCAGTTTTCTTCAGGGTAGGGGGAAAAATTGTCATTGTAGAATAACCTTTGAGGGAGCATAAAAAGGTCTTGGAATCATGGAATCATAGGATGGTTAGGGTTGGAAGGGACCTTGTCGTGTTCTCTAATGCAGTGATTCGTTTGTAATAATTTTTTTTTTTTTGCTGTGATCCTTTTGAAAAAGAGAATTATACATTAATCTATAAAGTGGGAGATATACACAAACCACAAACTTGCAATTTCTCTTCCGTGATGATGCACAAGTCACAAAGCACATGCAGTGGGTCCCAAGCCAAGATTCAACCCACCCTACACAGACATTTCAAAACCCTCTGAGCCTGGTCACCTCAGGCTCCCTCCACGGCACATGGAAAGCTCTGTGCATCTCCAGTGGGCACTGCTTAAGACCTTAATTACTCCCTAAGATCTTAATTAATCCCTGGAGGTGTTCACCTGCATTCCTCCACTACAGAGGGAGCCAAGTTGTACTTCAGGCATCCCATGCAATGAAATGCCTAAATAAGTGTGGGATGAATCCACAGAAGCACAGAACTGTGCAGTGAATTTGTGTATTGCCCAGGTTTGGAATCTTTCCCTGCAGCAAATGTTCTTCTCACTGTTGGACCTTCTTTGATATTTCTCTCAGCAGCAAAGTGGTACTGAAGCAAATGACACTCCATGGCAGAGGGTGCACAATGTTTCTCCTTCACCACATCTCCCAAATTCACTTGGGATTTATCCCTCTGACATAGTTCTGTTGTTCCAAACCAGAAAATTGACACTTTCCATCATTAGGTGCAGTGAGATGGAACAGAGTGAGAAATCCAAACACAATTCCCTTGGCACAGTTAAGCTGCCACAGAATCAACTAGAAACTGGGAAAGCCAAACACTTAGAAAGTTCATTAAGTTTTCTGCAAACTGCATGTTCCAGTGCCAGATGCTCCAGAGATGAGTGCAGGATACCAAGCACCATTCACACCTGTCTGTGCATCATTTCAGCCATGCTCTCCCTCATTGCTGGTTCAGTCATACCTGGCTGAGGTCACAGAATCATTTAGGTTGGAAAAGACCACTCAGATCAGTGAGTCCAGCCTTTGATCCATCACCACCTTGTCAACCAGGTCAGCTATTCCCCCAACAAAATGTGCTCTGCGCTTGATCTTTTGCTGGATTTATCCTACAAGAAGATCTTTATGCTCCCTTCCCGGTCCTGTGGATGAGACTCAGCTGAGTGGTGAGCTCCCCTCAACCCCCCTGGAGGCCACTCCCAGCCCAGTGGCTCCCGGGGACTGTGCAGATCTGGGTGCCAGGTGTTCCCAGTCCACATGAGCCTTCTGGAGGGACTGTTGTGCCATGGGAATTGCTGTGCTTTGCTGTACCTGGGGGATGGCAGGTCGCCACGGTCAGAAGTTCCTCCTCACTGAACTGTTCATCCCATCTCCAAGGAAAACACCCTTTTTATGTGCTAAACCCAGAGACTCATTCCAAAGGTAACAAATTAAAGTGGATGAAAGTTTGAAAATACCTTAAATGCTAGGATAAGCAAAACTATAAAAAGCTTCAGTCCACAAATCAGGGACTGTGCTGGAACAGATCTTAAGTGAACCTGCAAAATCTGGGATTGGCTGGGTGAGGGAATCATTGATTCCTTTGGGTTGTTACTCCCTGGCATTAATTCATGATCTGGGAGAAAGCATGAGGAGCTTTTGTTGAGGGATTTGAGTTTGGTTTTTGCTGGGGTTGTTTTGGTTTCCCCAAGTTCTGTATTCCCAAAACACATTTTAAAGCAGTCCCTGCTGTGAAAATGCTCTTCAGGACTCCCCAAAAAGTTCATTACAGAGAATTCAGGTTGTTTGTTTCTCACCCAAAGTGCTTTTTTTCTGGTGTGTTTGCTCAGAGCTGTTGCCAAAATGATGTGCACAGTGTGGCACCAAAAGCGAAGGCTTCAAATCCTCAGCTGCAGTTTGTACAGTCACTTCTGCCTGGGTGGAAAACACATTTTCCCGTGCAGAGGGGGACAAAGGAACATCTTCCAAAAATCCTGAGTGTGTTTGTGTGTGTGTGTGAGAGAGAGAGATTTCTGGTGTGTTTGCTCAGAGCTGTTGCCAAAATGATGTGCACAGTGTGGCACCAAAAGCGAAGGCTTCAAATCCTCAGCTGCAGTTTGTACAGTCACTTCTGCCTGGGTGGAAAACACATTTTCCCGTGCAGAGGGGGACAAAGGAACATCTTCCAAAAATCCTGAGTGTGTTTGTGTGTGTGTGTGAGAGAGAGAGAGGCCCGGCCCAACCAACCCACCACAACTTGTCTTGGTGATGACCCTTCAGTCCTCACTACAGCAATATTGCTCCTATTTTGCCTCATTTGCAAACAGTTTTGACTCTTTCACACTATTTTGTCATTCTACTGTACAATTCCTGACAAAATAACCCAAATTTGTCACAGGAATCCTCAAAATTATACAAAAGGTTTGTCCCTTTACAGAGTTTTCTCTTTTCTGTGCAACAGGTGGCACAAAGATCAGCCCTGAGAAGCACCAACCATATAACCAATACCTGCAAAGCCTCAAGTTTCAACACCTCCTCGATTTGAAAGCACCTTCAAAATAATTCAATGCACTCAACAGCAATGAGAATGTCCAGAAATGGATACTTCACCTCAACCCAACCACCAAGTGCTGCCTCACTCTCCTCCTTGCTCTGTCAGGCTATGCACATCACTTTGTGGGATGCACTGATGTACCAGAAACAAGTTTCCTCCTTACTGACAGTTCTGAATCTCTATCAGAAAAGCCTCCTGACCACTTTGAAGCATGTTGGACCATCCCCACACCCCATCCCTGAGCCAAACCTTCTTGAAGGACATTGCACTGTACTCTGCTATGTGACAATTGTCACATGAAGCACCAGAGGAACTTGTGTTTCTCCCCCCAGTTTTGTGTCTAGTATAAGAATCATAGAATCAAACTCTAAGATCATCAAGTCCAATCATTAACCCAGCCCCATCACCATGTTCACTGCCAAACCGTGTCCTCAAGTGCCACATCCACATATTTCTTGAACGGTTCCAGGGATGGTGACTCCACCACTGCCCTGGACAACCATTTTGGTGAAGAAATTTTCCCTAATATTCAATCTAAACCACCCCTGGAACATCTTGAGGCCATTTCCTCTCATCCTGTCACTTGTTACCTGTGAGAAGAGGCTAACTCCCACCGGGGTCCAACCTCCTTCCAGGGAGTTGTAGAAAGCAATAAGGTGTCCCCTCACCCTCCTTTTCTCCAGGCTGAGCTCCCCCATCCCCCTCAGCTGCTCCTTATCAGACCTCTGCTCCAATTATTACATGCTCATAAGATAGAATTTGTGACCCCAATTTGCTCTATGTTTGCATCGTGATCTCCCTTTGCAAAGAGGGATCAGCAGGTAAAATTTAGTGAATGAGACAGAAATATTCAGCTGGTCTTGCAAACAAGAGAGGTGAAAGCAGCACTGCACAGGGAGCACGTGTTAGATGGAGGCAGAGGCACCAAATGTTATGTCCTCAAATGCTTCCATTAGCTATCATTTGGTAATTGGTGCTGGGAACATAAAACTGGAACAATTGGGGAAGCAAAAAAGGACAAAAAAATACAAGAACAAAAACCCAAAGGGAAAATCAGAAGTGGGAATGTTAAACAGGAAGAGCATGGCGTCGGAACGGGCGGAAGATAACAGAGTGCTCTGCTGAACACACAAACAAACAAAAAATAACAGAGACAAACTGGCAAAACATTCCTCTGGCTGACTTAACCACTGCCCTGCTCACTCCCAGGTCTCCAACCAACGCTGTCACTGCTCCAGCATCCTTCCCTGCAGATAAATCCGAGGGGAAGGGATCTCTCCACTGTTACAGGGCTTGGTAACAACAGAGCAATGAGAGAAATGTCAAGAGCAAAATGAGTAATAGTTCCCCTCCCATTAAATGAGGATAAAACCTCTGACCTCTCCACGAGGTACTTTAAAGCTTATTAGTAAAAGGTTCTAGATAAGGGGTAGGACACAGTGCTGTTCCTGCTGGCTGTGCCTGCTCCCACAGAGCAAGGCTTTCCCTTTCAAACCACGTCCAAAATGTGATGCAAACAACCGAGATGACTGATTCCTCCCAGCCTGGGTGCTACAGGAAAGCAAACTCGAGCAGTGCTCCCTCCCCTGCCAACCCTCCTGCGTGAGCCACCACAGCCAAATCCCTGAAGCAGAAGCCACAGCCCTGTCCCTGCTGCTCCCAGTACCCATGCCATGCTCCCTGCCAGCAGAGCACACGGGTCCATGGCCCCCAAGGCTCTTCCTGCCCATTAAGTGCTCCTTGTCCTCCAGTCCCGTGTTCAGCAGACCTCCCAGCTCTTCCCTCAGCACAGCTCAGCAATGGCACTCACAATCTTCTGGACAACTGACAGATGCCAAGAAAGGATGTGATGGCCATGACTGCTCATATAATTAGAGTTCGGGTTACTTTAAAACACTAAAATCATCTAGAGACCTCAGCAAATCACCGTGACGATATGAATAGCAACCTTCAGATCCAGGGCCCTACTGACAGCCATCAAGCAGAGATGGGGACAGAGTCCATGATCTCCTGGGGAATGTGGAGTTTGATCCAGTTACTCTGATTATTCCTAACACAAAACCAAATAGCATTCTCAGGAGATGAAGGGAGGATGGCTGTTTATACCACAGGAGATAACTAAACAGTGCTGGAGAATTATCTTATCTTCCCATCAGGATTCAAATGCAGAGGGTTCCTTTGTAAAGCCCAAATGAGCCCCCTGGAAGTTTTCCCAAACATTGTTTTACACATTTTATCCAAGGAAGTTAAAGGTCTTTCATCAAAGAATGGGAAATGTATCACGAAGGGAGGATGGCTGTTTATACCACAGGAGATAACTAAACAGTGCTGGAGAATTATCTTATCTTCCCATCAGGATTCAAATGCAGAGGGTTCCTTTGTAAAGCCCAAATGAGCCCCCTGGAAGTTTTCCCAAACATTGTTTTACACATTTTATCCAAGGAAGTTAAAGGTCTTTCATCAAAGAATGGGAAATGTATCACGTTTTTCTCTTCAGATCTCAGTGAGAAATCGTCCCAAGTGGAGAAATCAGTGGAAAGCTGAGAGCCCTTTCTCCTGGACAAGGGGCCTGGGGAGTTGCCTCAATTACTCACACTGATGGCAAATACATGAGGCCAAAACCTGGAACAGGGAGTGGTGGTCAACCTGTTCTTGGTGCGACAAAGCTGATGGTACACGAGCAAAGACCAGCCCTGCTCCAGATTCTCCATTTCGTCCCTTTTCCTTCCCTGCAAGAATGTTCCTCATATTAATTTGAGACAAAAACCATAAAGGAACTGAGACTTTAAAAGGATGATGGATAGTTATTAGGAATATATAGTCCCTGCCCTACATACAGCACATTAAAACACTAACTCCCCAAGTCCTTTCAGCATCCTGTCATTTCCTTATCTCCATCCTGCAGGTAGGGAAGAGAGTCCTGAGGAGACACTAACCCCTGCTCAGCATCATACACAACCTGCCTATGTTTTTGGGACAATCCAACCTCCCTCTAACTGAACCATCACCAGGGAACCTCATGGGCAAAACTGGCATTTTTGGCCCACATAGCTCCTTATGGTACTCCTTGTTTTTTAAGAACAACAATAACAGCAAAATGACCATTGCCACCAACTTCTCCTGAATTCTGAGGGGACAAATTTTCCAGAGTGGCAATAATTTACCTGCATACATCCTACTGATTTCCCGTAGATTCTTTGTCTTACTGCCAGTACTTTAGAAAACTGAGCTTTGACTCTCAGAAGGTCTCAGAAATGTGGGGGGAAAAGAACAAGTATAATGCTGAAGAAACAGGAAAAGCCATTATATACAGCAATAAAATGACTGCTTCCCCCCTGTTCAAAACATGATCGTATTATCTTAGCAACCAGCACAGCCAAGCAGATTTTACCACAGGAATTGCAGAACTGTTCCTAAAGAAATGGGAAGGGGAAAGCATTTATTCCTTTCTATATTTTATGACCTGAGAGCTGATAGGATTTGCTGAAGCTGAGGCTGCACATACAGAGCCAGAGTGGGTTTCACACTCATTGTTTGTGCTGTTTGCTGCCCATATGCTGCAGGGCAAGGTAGTTTCCTACTGCTGGTGTTGGAATCATAATAGATTCTCTGTAACATTCCCAAATGTTGACATGTTTGGTGCCTGTTTTGTCAAGTAAACCTTTGCAATCTCCTTCAGAGCTGTCTAGGGTGCACTAAATTAGTGAGTTGTTCTTGCACTCACTACTTTCTGCCTGGCTTCATAAAAAGCCCTTCAGGAGAAATATATACACGTGAAAAAAGCTCCTAGAAAAGTCTTTCTTGCTATATAAAGAGTGCACTCAGATCCAAAGCCTTGGAAATGCTCTGTGGCACTCACATTTCATAACCTGCGTGGTGAGGAGGGTTAAGTTGGATTTACAACCGTTTGGAGCAATTATGCAGTGCTGGAATTTAATGGTAATTCCAGAAAGAGCATCTCTGAACAAGACAGGCATGTTGGGAGAGCCATGCACAGGAAGCTCTTCAGGCAAAACATTACATAGGCTGTTAATTAGGGTCATTGACTCCTCTGCTGAACGATCTTATCGCGGATGGAGAGGCAGAGTCAGCACTCTGCCACCCTGCTCTGGAGGGGATGGGGTAGGATGGAGATCCAGCTGGGGTGGATGATGCTGGATGGAGAACCATGTCCTGTTTGGGTTGGCAAAACATTTTTCTCTGCTTTTGATTGCTGAAGCACAGTGAGCACTGAGATTTTGGACCAAAGCAGGCCCTGCTTGACCTGTGTGTGTGTTTGCTTTCTGCTCTACCTGGGCAGTGCAAACAGCATTGCTTTCTGTCAGGCTCTAACAAGCTGCTGAAATGCTTGAGTGACAAACGTGGCAGGAGGAGGAGGTTTCAGCCTGAACAAAAAACTGTTTTCATTGCATTTTTGCCCTTTTATTTCCCTGCAAGATTTCTATTCATGTAGGGTTTCATAAAACATCACCACACAGCTGAAATTTGGGGCCCACAGTACCTGCCAGTTCTCCTCTCAAGCAAGTCAGAGCCCTAATTGCTGGGACTGGTCTGCTGAATGCTTAAAATCTGAATAATGAATTACTTATCTTTGCTGTTGAGGCAGAAACGTATTAGGCATTACTAGCTCCAGCCTCAGATTCCTTGACTGGGTTCCAGCTGTAAACATTCAACAGGAAGAGGTTAATTTTTTGATTCAGTTAATATAAATACTGAAAGGTTCCTTACTTCACTGTCCCACATCACTGCAACATACATTCTGTAATTAGAAGCATATTTTTGTGATTTCAAGGTATATTTTGCCAAACCAACAAAAAAGCAGCAAACTCCAACATTTCTGCCAAAAATACCCACTGTATAATTTATGCCAAATCAACAAAAGTCTTCTTTTGTCCTTCCCAAACCACACTAAAGCACAGTCTGTTAAGGAGTCCAAATGTTAAAGTTCAAAAAAAAAAGCCCTTCTATTATCCAGGGTGCAAGATAGGGAGGAACAACAAACCCTCCTGATGGAAGGGAGCATCTCTGTCTGCCAGGAATGGGATCTCTCTTTAACTCTGTTTATTCCCCCTCCACCCCACGCACACTTCTCTCCTTCTCTTTTTTTTTTTCCCTCCCCGTTTTCCTAAAGCTCACTTAGCATCTGGAATGTGTAGGCAGAGATCCATGTGTTTGCAGTAAACTTTGAAAGCAAAGCCAATGAGGACCACATGGGCAGGTAGGCTGGAAAACCAACCTGGCTTGCAGGGACTGCTTGGGCAGG
>NW_008663701.1:42966-78606 GCF_000695815.1 Acanthisitta chloris
GACACAGCTCCATTCTGAACAACACGAAAAAAATCATAAAAGAAAGAAAGAAAAGGGGAGAGTTTTGGTGGTAATTAAGCTTTTCCTTTCCCCGACTTGAAGAAAAATTTTAATTAGAAGTTCAAGCATTTGGTTTTAATTCAGGCTGATGCACAAATGGTTTATTTCCACACAGCATATTTTCATAGGCTATGGAGCAGCTTCCCAACTAGGAAGCCATTACAGCCCTTGATTACAGCTTTTACATGCACTTAGGATACTTTGGGAAATCGTGGCAGAATGGATTCACTTACATTTCTCTCTGCACACAAGGGTGGATCCATGTGAGATTAATTAAACAGGCTTGGTACAGACAATTAACCAACTTCTTTTTGGTTTTAAACAGAGAAATTCAGTAGTCTTTACATCTTCAGCACTGATATTAGCACATGGCACTTTGCCAGCATGCACAGCTCTGAGGAGAATTTACTTTAGACCATCTGCTAAGTCTTTAACTAACTGCACCACCACCGAAAGTTGTTTGGATGAAGGTTGGACAATAATGTTCAATCTGGCCCCAGCAGAGACCAAATCATCCATTGCCATGGCAACCACTAATGCAAAGAGTCCCTTAAATAATAATTCCTTATTTATAGATGCATCAAGGATGCTCCAATGCTCCTTGAAACCAGCCAAAAACTGAACAGCCTTTTCCTTTGTGAATGTAAACCTTGTGTTTGCAGGCTGATGTGTGCTGAGTGCTGGAAGTCACTTGGAGGCATCTGGGTGTTCATCGGCCCATCAAAGCCCCTGGCCCCATCCCACCACACCCATGGAAAAGGGGAGAGTGCCAGCAAGGTGTTCACCTGGAAGTGGGAGATGGGAGCTCTGAAACAGGAGCTCCAGAGGCCCTGCAGCGTGTGAGTCTTACTGAAGAATGTAGAAATCATATTTTGTGGAGAATTTCTTAGGCTAAGTCAATAGAGAAAAGAAGGCATGAGGAAGAGCTCTGTCTGTAACTGCATCCAGTTGGTTTTTACATGGAAGTATGAATAGAAATGAAATACTCCAGCAGGAACAACACATTCAGCACCATCAGCTGACATTGTCCAGAGCAGCTGTGGCTGCTCTATCCCTGGAAGTGTTCCAGGCCAGGTTGGATGGGGCTTGGAGTAACCTGGGCTGGTGAAAGGTGTCCCTGCCCATGGCAAGGGGTGGAACGAGATGATCTTTCAGGTCTTTCCAACTCAAACCATTCCATTATTCAATGATTCTATGATTTTGGAACCAAGTAAAAAATGACAGAGATTTTGAAAACTGTTTTTTTACCCATTACAAAGGATCTTCAGTGAAATAGTCCACGAGGAGGCATCTGGGGAGTGAAGCTTATCATCTTTCCAGCCATTTCTGCAGAAATTTCTCATTCATTTCCTGCTGGCTACTGTCAGAGAGAGGTTACAGGACTAGCTGGGCCACATCCCAGATCCCGTCTGTGTTCCTAAATACTTAGCTTATCTCTCTGTGTCATGGAGCTGTGATTACATAGCTTGAGGGGCTAAAAATATTGCCAAAAGCTTTAAAAAGAGAAGCACAGTTTTATTTTTTTAACTGCTCCAATAAATGGAATTGACTAGACAGATGTGTGTTGGGGTAGGGCCAGGTGGGCACAACAAATCCAGACAGGGTCCTCCTCCTGCCTGACATGGATCCTTTCTGCCACCTCGTGCATTGGAGGCAGTGGAGGGTGGTGGGGAAGCAGCAGAGCCATCACAGCAAACCTTTTTTGTGACCGTTTATCAAAACTGTATTTCTTTAGGCCTGGCATGTGTTGGCTTTGCTCCCCAGCATGGCTTTTGTTGGAAATTTGACTGGAAAGCCAGAGTATGATTTGGGGGCATGTTTACATTGCTTCAACCTTTGCACAGTCAAGCAGTGGCACCTCCACGGCTGCAAGGGAGACTGAGCAGCTACGTGCCCCAGCATCCATCCCCAGGACTGATGAGCTGTGGGTGAGCACTGTGCAGCTGGTTTGAGGCACAGCCCCCTCTGCCCTGAGCCAGCCCCCAGCCCTGGGTTCACACTGTCAGGGATTTCAGTAGCAAGCTGGGGGGGTCAGGCACAGGGCACTTGGCAGAGGAGGTGGGGAAAGGAGCCAGGGTGAGACCTCTGAGTGAGCACAGTGGTGCAGAGAGGGGAGCCAGGGACACGGGGCTGGGTAACACATGGCTGCAAAGGGAATGGAGTGAGGAACCAGGTGAGATCCCTGAGCCATTCACTGAGGAACCTGGTGAGATCCCTGAGCTGTTCACCAAGGAATAAACTGAGATCCCTGAGCCGTTCACTGAGGAACCAGGTGAGATCCCTGAGCTGTTCACCAAGGAATAAGCTGAGACTCCTGAGCCATTCACCGAGGAACCAGGTGAGATTCCTGAGCTGTTCCCTATGCCAGCAGGGCAAGGAAAAGCAGGGACTGCTGTTGTCCCTATGACAAAACCCACCCCAAGCCTAGGAACCCGTTCAGGGCTGAAACACGAAGCTGAGTGCTGGCAGCACTGAACGGCTGAACTCCACCAGGAGTGACCTTTCGCGTTACCTCCAGTACTATTTAGACTGGCTGAGCTTCCCTGGCCTAGCAGCAATCACACAGTCTCCATCTGCCCACTCCAAACCAGAGTTATAGCCTGTGCTGCCGATGTAGTCTCTAGGGTTTGTTTTTTTTCTTGCAGTCTTGACTTCATCCCAGCAAGGGCTCCTGTCTCTAACTAGCCGCTGTCAAAACAACTCCAGCGGGGAGATAAGGGAGAGAAGACTTTGAAGAGGCTCCTTCCTGCAAGCTGCTCACTATCTCCCCAAGACATTTGTCAGCATCCCCTAGGAAGGGCAGCAGACGTGGGGAAGGCAGGAACCATTCCCCCTCTCAAGCCCCCAGTCACATCACAACACAGGATTTAAAATGGCTCGTGAATCCCAGATAAAAAGCAAGCGATTAGCGTCTAGAAGAAACCTCTGTTTTCTATCACCAGATGTGGCCCTTTCCCAGCAGGACAGATATTCATTCATGGAAGGACAAATATTTCTGTCCATTTTTCCCAGCTTTCTTGCTTCTCTGCTCTTCACGGCCACCTTTCTCCTGATTTAAATTAGGCTGTGGCTTTGGAGCATGCCCAAATCCACCCCCAAGAGAAAATAAGATTAGAAAAGGGATGTGATTCATTTGGTAGTTTCCCCTTTCCTACATCTTGCTTCGAGTGAAGCATCCTCAGGCAAAAGCTGCCCATCAGTCACAGCCTGTTCCTTCACAGGAGGACACGAGGCAGGGCTGCTCTGCCTTCCCCTGCCCGTGTGCTTGGTCACTCCATGGCACGGCATGGGTGAAATTCTCTCTTTTCCCCATTCCACAGCCCAGCTGGGCTCTGCAGGCTAACACAGCTGCCTTCATCTGATAAGTGAATCATGCCCAAACTGAAGCAGTTGCTGCCATCAGGGAGAAATTCTCCCTTTGGCTGGGCCAGGTGGGTCATTCCATGCCTCTTGGCTGTTGGCAAGAAGCTCATTTGGAGCATTAATCAATGGCTCTGAGCTTGCAACTGGCTGAGGGTTTTGGATGGGTTTTTACACCAGCAAACCACATATTTAGAGCACCAATTTTCAAGTTTAAACCTGTGAAACAAGGGGATTTGGAAATATTTCCATCCCAGTCTTCTAGGTACCTGATGAAGAGCATGAGCCCTGAATGCATGAACCACACTGAATGCAGAGCTCTCAGTCACTCCTCACTGTTGGGTAATTTGATGGGCTTTAGCTGCATATTCTCCTTTCACACTTGCTCCAAGATGAGGGTAGCAGCACCATCCTCAGGCACCCAGCACTGAGCAAGCCCCAAACACGTCTTCTGCTCTAGTGGAAGGTGTCCCTGCCCATGGCAGGGTGTTGGAACAAGATGATCTTTCAGGTCCCTTCCAACCCAAACCCATCTAGGACTATGATTCTAAAGAGCACAATGAACAGAATCATACCACAGCCTTTGAGGATGCCTGGCTGGAAGCTCAGCAGCTCAGCCAAGCAACCCTAGGGTGGGTTATGGTGAGATGTAGCAGGAGAGGTGGCAAAGGGGAGATGCCAGGCACGGGGAACAGGATGGAGAGGTCATAACTCCTGAGCCCCAACCCGGCTCCGCAGCCTTGTGCTGCAGTGACAGTGTTTCCTGCAGCGACGCTTCCACGGGAAAGGCTCAGCTCAGAGCTGGTTACTGTTTTCTGATTTTAAAACCGGGCAAACACAACCCAGGGGTAGGAGCTATTAAAAAAACCTCCTGAAGTCTGCAAAGCAAAACGGCTCCAGCGCTGAGCGCCTTCCCCTGCCGCAGCCCATTGTTAGCGGAGGCGGCTGTCCCTTTCCCATGCCAGAGAGATTTGCCTGGTGCCGGCCAGTTCTTTATCCCACTGTGCAATTAATACAGCTTCCCCCAGATAAACATGAGCTTGTTTAACTATGTCTCTTGATAGGTCCCAGTAAGGCTTGATAACATGGATGGTCGGATGTTGTCAGGACGAAGGAGTCAGACATGCTGGCAACAAGCTTTTCCCTTTCAAAGCACACATGTTTAGAAAAGAAAGGGCTGCGCCTGGTCACAGCGAGGCACGGCCGAAATCTCCCCGTGGCATCAAACACAGGCAGGGACAGGGCTGGGAGCTGCTCCCCTGCCAGGAGCCAGGCTGCTCCCAGCACCAGGCTGGTACTGGTTCCATGCAGGTCCCAGCACCAGACTGGTACCAGCATCAGCAGTCAACTCCCAGAGTTTCAAGTCTCCTCCTCAGGCCATTCCCAATATGATATGTTAAAAATGATGAGTTTAAATTCATATTATGATTTCTACTATTACCAACAGCAGCAGCAGTATAAGAATAAAAATAATAGTTATTTTAATTTCTCTTCTCTTTTTGTGTCCCCAACATGCCTTTATGTCAGCTGTCCAAAGGCCTCCACTGATCACAAGCCCCAGTTTCTTAATTTAGTAACTTTTTTTACTTTATCTTAAAGGCCCTTTGATTTGATTGTGCAAGAATCTGAGCACTCATTAAAAATAAACTAATTATCTGTGGTGAGACGGGATCAGGACAGCGACAGTGCCACAGTAGTGGTGAAGCTCAAATGGAAAAGATTCCTTTACTTGTCAGGACTGCACCCACATTCCTGGCAGGGTGCACCCTGCAAACCAGGAGATGGGTTTGGGGGTCCTGAGGGTAACCCCACATGATGCTTGTCCCAAAGGATAGCATGGAGGGACCTGGCCAGGGTGTTCAATAGGAAGTTCCGAGACCAGAAAGAGATTTGAGGGCACCTCACTGATGCTGCTTTGGGGCCTCTCCACCCAGCCACCCCCTTCAGGGGTTCTGTCCTCTCATCATCCCTTCATGCCCGAGGCTGAGTTATCTCCACTGCCCTAAGGCCACTCTTCTCCAAACACTCATATCTTCCAGCTCCTCCTCTCCACTGCTGAAGACATCCTTTCCTTTCCAATCTCCTTCTTGGAAACCACCCTATCCTTTCCACATTCCCTCTTTCCTTCCTTCCTGCTTTGCTGCAGACACTGTTCCCCAAAGTATCAGTCCCTTATCTGGGGGCAGGATGTGGGGGGAGCACAGCCTTCATGCTGCAGTGATTAGATGCTCTCTTCCTCCCCACCCCATTCCATCCTGGACAGCCTCCCTCGCTTGCCCACCAACCTGCTGCCTCTCCCAGTCACACTGGAATGTGTTTTGAAGAGGGAAGCACCCATGTGGCAGCTCCTGCCTGCCCCAGGGTGCACACCTGGGAGATGGCACCCATGGGTCACTGATGGGACTCATGCACTGACACCTCAGGTGGGGTCACCTGCCTGGCGTGGAGTTAGCTCACCTGAGCCTGCACAGGAGGAGCAGAGCTGCACCTCAGGTCAACTGAGGTCTTTGGTATAATGTGGGGGAGCTGCAGGCATTTGTCAAACAAGAGCACTGCACAAAAACCTCCCAAACCACCCCAGACCCAAATTACAGGGGTAGGGCTCAAAGCTGCCCTTAGGCAAACCCAAGGAAGTTCATTGAAATAATAAACCCCCATGTCTCAAGCAGCAAAGTACAGGGCAGCAGGATCAGATAAAAGGTGAGGAGATCTCTTCAGGTACCAGACCTGTGTGCAGAGCCAAGAGAAGGCTCCAAGCCCTCCTGCAAGCTTCCCTGTGGAAAGATCAGCCCATGGCACCAGGAGTTAATCCAGTGATAGGCTCCTTTCTCTTGTGGTCACCAATTGTGCTGGCACCTCTCCTCCCAGCTGGCAGTTTGGGTTGTTTCAAAGTCTGCACTTAATAGCCAGGTGAAGCAGGTTCACACTCGCAGTTTGCAAACCACATGGTCAGCAGCAAAAGTAATGAAATTCGGTACTTTCTCAATGAAAGCTCCATGTGACCTTCATGGGATGGTGTTGGATGATGGAAAAAACAGTGAAGGAATGGCATTGCTTTACAGCCAGCATCATATGACTGTGCAGATTCTGGCTCAAGGGGATCCTTTCCCATTTATTTAAAAGCATATTGATCCTTCAGAAATTAGGGGTAGGCTCAGAGGGAGGAAATGGCATGAGGAGGAGCAAGGAGGAAGGCAAAGTTGGCTTATACTAATTTGTCTCTAATTTTTTCCTTAGCTTTTCTGTGTGACAAGCCTCAAAGGTGTTGTTGAGACAGATCAGGACTGCACAAGTAGTACCATGAGCACATCCATGGGACATAGGATCTCCCAAGTGTTACTCCTTGAGACAGGTCAGCAGTGCAGGACACCTTTCTGTGAGCTCCCACTGAACACAGAACCTGCTGCTAAATGCACTTTGCCCTTTCCTTCTGTCTAGAGCAGACTGCACCATAAATGTATTGCTCAGAAATTATATCAGTGCCTTTGAAAGGTAAGAGATAAGATTTATGACCCAGAACTCCAGGAGGAAGGTTAGTCATTGACCTGGTAATACTGTTTTTTGGGCAGAGCACAGCTGCAAGCCTGGGAAGGGCTGTGGAGCTGGGTCATCTGTGTGGCCCATGACAGCTTATGTGGACATTGAGGGCTCTAGGCTGCTCACACCAGACCTACAAAGTCACAGCCTTTCTAGGCCAGAAAAGCTCTGCCCTTCCAGACCATCATCCATCTGCTGCCATGGTGGACTCACTAGATACCAGCGTCCATGCTGAGGGACATTCAGAATCACATTCAATTTGCATTTGTGCTATGCACCTTGGTGTGGAATTCATCATCCATTTTTTTCTAGCAGATTCTTGCACAATCTGTCACAGCAGTAACCTGATCAGAACCTCCTGCAACACTGCATGAACAGAGTGGAGTATTTCTTGAGCAGAGAGCAAATCATAGATTGACTATTGCTGGCTTTCCAAAATGACTAGCATGCACAAAGTAATATTTGGCATTCCATGGTGTTAGCCAGCCAGGCCTGTGCCTGCCAGATAACCTTACATCAGCCTGATCCTCACTCGACAGCTCCAGAGCAGAAGAGGACCAGAGGACCAAGTGAAGAGCCTGGATGACAAGCAGAGCTGCCTGACTGCCAGCCCAACGTGCCTCCATCCAGGCTGTGCTGACATCTGAAACAATATGGAGAGGAGCCTTGGATTCCATGAAACCATGAAGGATCACTTGACATTCCCTTTGGTGATGCATCAAAAGAAAAGCAGAGTTGATCCAGTGTATGTAATGCCACAGGAATCATTCAAAGCACCTGTCAAAACACCAGCCTGGCTTCTCCAGGCTGATTATCACTTCACTTCACAGTACTGACCATCCACAGGCATCAATATTATAAATATCATACAGAAATGATAAATCTTCCCAAGCACTAGGGTCATGATCTTCCCAAGCACCACGGCCATGTTCTCCTCTCCCTACACAAACTGTGCTGCAGTCATGCCTTCCCTTTCTGCTCTGCCTTTTACACTGCAATGAGTGAAAAAGCTCTTCATGAGGCCCTAAGCTACTCCTGAAATATCTTCAGTGGAGGACTGAAGCTGTGTCAATGGAGATTGGTACGAGGCATCCTACTCCTGTAACGAGTATTTCCGAGGAAGTCATTAGGAGGGAGGCGGGAAAGAGGGGCTGGGGATGCTGAGAGAGTCCTTTCATTGATCAGATTATTTTTAGAAAACAAATTTCCCTTAATGGGTTTATGGTTTCAGTGAGAAGAGCAGCTGGTGCCAATGTTTACAACTCTGAGTCACGTCACAGAATCTCGAGGCAGTGGAAAGTCTTATGAGCCCTGGACAATGGTCCCACTGAGCAAAGTTTGCCGCGTTGTCCAGGCATTCTGTGCTGTCAAACTTAGCTCTAAGGAGCCAAACCTTCCAGTAAACACCATCAGTCATTCGACCATTGGGTGGACACTGGTGACTAGTCACTGGGTGAGTTGGAGTCACACACCTCTGCAGCACACCTCTGAGCACGTGGCCATGTGAAAGTGGGACAGCTCCAGTTCAACAGCTGATCTGCTTCTAGATGGAAGCTCATGGTTTTCTGATGATGTAAATCTCTTTTTCATGCACAACAACTTAATTTTTCACCTTGGTCATGCTATGATGTTTTCTGCAAGTGCGTTTGTGTCTTTCAGCAACACTAAGCCCAAGACCTGTCTGCAGCATGGAGCTATGGGCTCTGGGGACAGCACAGCCTCTGCTCCCTGCAAGAGGCAGGACAGGAGAGGGAGCAGGGAGCTCCTGCAGAGGTGTTTTGCTTACAGAGTGCCCTTCTGAAGCAAATTCTTTCCCACTGCCACCTTTGGTTTGCCTCTCAGGCCAAAGCCTGCAGATGTGTGAATGGGTGCAAGTCCCACATTCTGCATCAGCTGGGTAGGAGAAGAGGCTGTGAGGATCTGCACTGCTATGCTATTCCCCACCCTAACTATTTTCCTCTCCTCTTCAAATCTCAAGAAGTCCAGGATGGAAAAAAAAGACATAGCTTTACACATCAGAACCCTTCCTGCAATAAACCCCAGTGAGTCATGTCACCCCTCCTGCTGGCACCTACCTCCTCCCCTGCAGAGCACCAGTGGAGCTCGGAACAGCTCAGCCCTGCCAGAGCCAGGCTGAGTCCTCAGGGATGCAGTGAGCATCGGGGTCCCCTATGTGACACAGGTGTCCCCAGCTGTGGGGTTACCCCTCCCCTTCACAGATCTATTCCCAGGGAAGGTCCAACAGCCCTGAGGGGTCTCCAGCCTGCTTGCAGCCCCCTGAGCTTGCCTTGCATGGGGCTGGAGGTTGGTACTCCCCTGCCCTGCACAGGCAGGATGGGTAGGGATAAGCCACATGGACATCTAGTGGCTTCTTCCCAAGAAGGCTGCAGTGCCCTGACCTGCTCCAAACCCCAATTCCATCAAGGATCAGGCCCCAAAAGCCCAGGTCAGCCTGGTCTGGAGGACATGGAGCACACGTTGACCCTCTCTCATGTTTGTTTTACTCCCACTGCGCTTCTCTGTCCCCACAGCAGACAGTAGTCAACATTTGAGCACTAAAATTCAAAGACCAATTCTAGAAAATAATAAAATCAGCCTTGCAAAGCTTTGGTTGGGTTTGATTTTTTCCAGCACATGGATTTGGCCAAACCTACATGCAATGTGCAGGGCCTGTGGCTCCATGGCCTTTGGTTTAGAAACAGGGGTCAGATTTCGGCACGTCTTCTGAGGGCACCATTCCATGGGCTAACGTGGGCTGGTCACACCCAGACTGTTTGAGGGATTAGGTCAACAGATACTCATTTTTTAATTGTTAAGAAAGTCAGCCCTCAGGGAAAAGTATTCCTAAAAGGCTGTTCAAGAAGAATGTGGGATTAACAGAAAAAATCAAGGACAACTTGGGAGAGGCCAGTCATTCCTTAAAACAACCCAGAAAGCCAGACAAAAAGGATGCTGGACATTATGGAATATCACCCTGTAACAGCACAGGGTGAGGCACTTTCAGTGGGGCTGTGCATTTTTGGGCAAGTTTGAGGATCTGAGTCAGAGCTTTCCAAATCCTGCTGCTCACCCTGGCTGATGAGGGCATGCAAAATTCCTGAATGGACCCAAACGTCCTTAGAACCAACATCTGGCTCCAATAAGCAGCCCCATGGTCATGCTTTAACAATGTTTGTTCCAAGCTAAATCTTTAACTAAACATTTTCTGAAAAGGGGTTTTGATAGCAGAGTTGCAATAGGGAAGAGGCTGCTCGTGTTTGTTTTCACTAGAGATCCCAATTCCCTGGGGTTTAACTCATCCTCTCACATTCTTTTGGGGCTGAAACTTGGTGGAGCAGGAGGGATTTGTGCCATTATAGCCAGATTTTATCAAGACATCACTCTGGGGATTTTAACCTGCAAACTCCAAACTGGCACAGCACCAGGGGAGATGCTTGTACTTGTCATATTTGGTACTCCCTCCTCCGTGAGCAGGATAGGAAGGACAAAGATAGCTACAGCAAGGAAGATTCAGGATAGATATCAGGACGATTATAGAAAGGATTATAAGGTTTAGGTAGAATTTCCATCGTGGGATGGAAATTCATGGATGCCACCTGGTCTATAGTGGGTGGCATCCCTGCCCATGGTGGGGGGGGTTGAAACTAGACAACCTTTAAAGTCCTTTCCAACCCAAACCATACTATGATTCTATGTTTGCAAGCAAATATCAGCCCCACACCTGCCAGGTGACAATTGTGCCCTGGAATAGGGGTGGACAAGTAGAGTTTCCAAGGTACCTTTTGGCACACTTGCTCTGTGATGCAATCCCTGTGATGATGATCCCTGAGGATAGCAGCAGAGCCATGTCACTCACGCACTGGTGGTCACCCCTCACAGAGCAGCACAGGGCCAGTACCAGAGGTCACAGCACTGGAGAACACAGGAGACATCCAGTCACCTTCACTCCTCCAGCTCCAAGCCACAGCCAAGATCGGAGTCGCCCATCACCCAGGATGCAAACCCTCTGCACAAGGCCAGGATCTCATCTAGACACCTCAGAGTGGCACAGGAGCTGCAGTGAGAAGAGAGGCAGCCCCAGCCCCTCGAAGCCAGGAGCATGGCTGGGAAGCACATGGATTGCAGGCTCAGCAGGCAGGAGCCTCCTCCTGACCCCCTGTGAGCTCGGAGGGTTGGGGGCTGTGACCCAGGGTGTGATCTGGCCCGTTCCCAGCCCTGAGGAGAAGCACAGCGTGCAGGTACACGTACCCAGCCAGCCCTGGAGCCAGGAGCGGCGGCTCTGTCTGGACTGCGGTGACTCAGCCGACTCCGCCACCCCGACCCGCTGCTCCTATCTGTATCACGGGATACAAATGCTTCCCTTGCTTCCTAAAGCACTGCCAAATAGACTTAAAACATAAAAGAATGGCTAATTCTAAAGCAGCTGCTAGAAGTCCTGTCTCTGCCTGCATCTGCTGTCGTCAAAACACATGGCAAAGGAGCCCTGGTGCAGAGCAGGGGCAGAGCCTGGCTGGAGTGTGGCCTCCTCACCTGTCCTGCCCCATTCCCATCGCTTTGGGATGCTCAGGCTGGTGGCACCTGGGCACCTCCTCCTCCTGGCACTGCTCAGTTTTCATCATCATAGCTGAACTAAGAGAGAAAGAGCCAGAAACCACATTGATTTCCTAAATCTAGAAAAATTAAAAGTTATAAAAACTCCTCTTAGGATGCTCCAATACTCCTTCCCTTCCCACATTCCATACCCTGCTCCTTCCAGCTACCAAATGCACCCCTAAAGCTAAACCTGGGTGTAACACCTCTGTGTTTTACACCTCAGCCTCTCTGCAAGGGGGTCCAGGGTGAGATCCAGGGGAACCAGCCCAGACAGTATCCCCAGGTAACACTGTATGTGCCATCCAGCCCTGCCAAACTTCATCTGCAAATTTTTGTTGTTTAATTGTCCCTTTCCCATTCAAAGGCTGTTTCCTGGCTTTGCTGGCAAAAAGGAAGGACACTGAAAAGCACAGCTGTGGAGTCTGATTCCCATTTAGGACCGAGGGCCCCTTTACCCCTCTCTAGCTCCACAGAAAGGCTTAAATGCAAATGGGAACCAGGCCCTTGGAGGGCTCACTTTGAACAGGTTATATTCTTACCACTTTAAACAAACTTTTAGGAGAGGGAGGCAACTGAGCTTTAACCAGGACAATATGGCAGGGGCTGATGTTTTAGGCCTGATCTTTCCCTTGTCCCAGCCTTCCTGACACCCTGGGCACTGCTGGAGAAGAGTGGAAGGGTCAGGGTCAGGCAGCAAAACAGAAAGCTTTTTTTTTACTGAATAAATATAAAGATACTGTATGTGAACAAAAAAATGAAGCATGTTCCACAGAGGATTTTAAAGCTTCCAAAAATATTCCCTCAGCCCTTGCCAAAGGTAATACAGCCAGACTTTCCATGGAAAGCATCATTGTGCACGGTGAGGTTCAAGGAGGTCGCTCTGCTTGAAGTGCACAAACAGCCAGCGCCCTGTCCCGTCCCTCCTCTCCACACACACTGCCACCAGGAACAAGTGGCCTTTTTGGGAAAAAAAAAAGGAAAAAAAAAGAAAGAAAACAACTTTCTTCCCTCAAAGGTGGTATAGAATTCACCCTCCCTGCCCAGCAGTAGCAGCTACAGCTTGTATTTACAAGCAGCCTCCTTAAGAGGACTTCGGTGGCTGTTTATAGAACACCCAGACACCAACAGGTTTGCTCAGGGGGTTCTGTATTTTTGGAGGCTTTACTAAGCCCTGCTTTCTTCCCCATTCCCAAAAGTGATGGCTGTAACAGATCCTGCACTAAGGAGGTGGGAAACTGGCTGCTGAGAGGTTCCTGCTAACACAGGCATTACTCCCTGCTTCTTGGAGGGCTGGAAAATAACCCTCTTTGCAGCAGTTGCTGCCTTCCACCTAATTATCCCCAAAGCTTTGACTTGTAAACACCTGACCTAATTCTTTCCACGGGCAGTTTTTAATAACAGAAATTCTTCAAAAGTGTCTTTATGATGCATCACACCATGGTACCTTGTAAATATGCTGTGGGCCAACAGAGCCTTTCACGGGGCAACGAGGCAAAGACACTTAGTCACTGAATATTCAGCATTAGGGAGAGGCAACATGGTGAGGCTGGCAGAGCTCAGGCCTTGGCAGAGCTCAGACCTCAGCATTGGAGTTGGACTGGATGATCCTTGTGGGTCTCTTCCAACTCAAGATATTCTATGGTCTGAAAATTCACACCCAAGCTGCAGCAGAGGAAGGAAGGTCTTTACATCTTGCCCTAGGAACACCACCGTATACGTATATATTTCCTTTCTTTGGAGCACAAAGCTTTCTACAATTATCTATCAAGGAAGCTGCAAAAGTTACTCAACACTTAGGTAAAGGGGAGTAAATAGAAAATCAGTGATTCCTGGGTTTCCTTTGCTCAGCACCACTGCAGCATGGAATCAGCCTTCCCATGCACTTGTGGAAGTACGTGTGGCAAAACCCATGAGCCTCTCCAAGAGATTACAGAACCACAGAATCAGTTAGGTTGGAAGGGCCCACGGTGGGTCAGCTGGTCCAACCTACCTGCTCAACCAGGGCCATTAGCAGGTTTCCCTGGAGCAGCACTACATGCCAAGAGGAGAGATGGGAGAGGAACCCTGACCTCCCCACTTCCCCATCTCACACTCCATCCCATGTCTTCTCCTGGCACTCTGGATCAGAGCTGATTTTGCAAATCCTCACTATTTGCATTTTGGATTTGTATGTATTTGTATATGGCCATGCCCAAACCTGAAGTCGTTTCAGCAGTGCACATACACCTAAATTCCTGAGTACACCGTGTTCAGCTGGGCTGAGCCTTAGACCAGTGAAATCTGGGGTGACCCAGAGGAGGTGCAGAGCCCTAAGAAGACTGAGGGGCAGGAAGGGACATCAGCAGCCTTCCACAGGAGAGATTCCACCTCCTGGCTGCAGGGAGGGAGTTAAGGAACAGGCCTGGAGAAAGAGTTGCCGAAAGCGTTGCAACACGATAGAAGCTCTGCAGCCCTTTGATCTCGGAGCTGTTCTTGAACTGTCACTTTAATGATGTGTCAAAGACTAAAAAGAGTTGAGATTAAGAATACTGGAGCCTGGAGAGAAGGAGAAGGCCATTTTAAGCCCTCTGGGTCTTCGCTGGGTTTCTGGAAGCTTTTAGATTCTTCCTGCATACTGTGCATCAACACAGAGCTGAAAAACAGGGCAAATTTTGGGAGTCCTGTGCCACAGTTTGCCTTATAAAAAGCCTTCATGCTCCCTGCACGGGCAAATCCCTGCCTGCTCCAGACCTGCACATGCATGCTCTGCTCCAGCAAGTTTTATGCACAAAAGGCTAAAGTGAGTTGTTTTCCTGAGTTTCTCCATGGAATGCTCTCTCCCCGGTGTCGTTGTCCCTAAAGCTGTGCTGTGGCTGTTACAGCACTCAGGTGGTGGCTGTAAAAGAGGCAGGTCTTCCTTAAAGCAGCCTGAACTGCAGGAAACACCAGCAGCTTTATCAGCCCACGACTGGCAGGAGGACATTTGGGCTCTCTGCAACTGCATATATTTCATTAATATCCCAGCCAGCTTTAATGGCATTACCATCAGGTTAATCTACTTCAGATTAATGAACCTCAGTTTCAGCCAGGCAAGTTAATTAAGATGATTTTCTTTGAACTTGTTCTAATGAATGTATTAATATCATTCAGGGCTTCTTTTGGAGCTACAAGCATGGCCATGTTATTCCTGAGAAGAGGCCAAACATTTTTTATTAGAGAATCATGTGCTGTGCAGAGTCTGGGACTGCCTTGCCTTTGTTTTCTCTGTGCTGCACCTTTACTCTGGCTGCAGAGAGCCCTTTGCTTTGCAGATTTTGCTGTGGCTCCACAAGTCACTAAGAGTTCAGGGGTGCTCTGAACACACTCAGGATCTGTTAAAAAGAGGTAGGAAAATTTACTGTTGGCTAGGTCTTGTTCTTTTAAGAGAGTTCTTTTTAAAGCATTTAAATGTATTTTAACTGCTTCTCCACCTCCATTCCAATGGAGAGATTCAAATCCTCTCATGGAATCACTAAATCATTTGGGTTGGAAGTGGTCTTAAAGATCATCTCATTCCATCCCCTGACATGGGCAGGGACACCTTCCACCAGCCCAGGTTGCTCCAAGCCCCATCCAACCTGGCCTGGAACACTCCCAGGGATGGGGTGTCCACAACCTTTGTGGGCAACTCTCTCCCGAAAGACAGTTCAGCTACAACTACTATGTGCAAACTGACACCTTCAGAGCTCAGTCTGCAAAGCTTGTCCCATAGCATATAGTATAGGAATACTATAGGTACTGTAGGAGCAAGGCAGGGAAAGAAAACTGTGGGGTTGCTGGTGGCCCTCCAGAACTGATGCCAGACAGCTGGGCTGTCTCCCAGCATTGTCTTTTCTCCCAGGTGAGAAGCAATAGGACAATAGGAAAAGGCCTCAGGTTGTGCCAAGGGAGCTTCAGGTTGGACATTAGGAAAAATTTCTTCACTGAAAGGGTGGTCAGAGATTGGAACAGTGTGCTCAGATCAGTGGTGGAGTCACCATCCTTGGAGGGATTTAACAGACATGTAGATATGGCACTTGGGGACATGGTTAGTGGTGGCCTTGGCAGTGCTGGGGAATGGTTGGACTCAATCTTAGAGGGTAATGATTTTGTGATTCTATGGTGTGGGGCTGGGAAGGCAGCAAAGATGGAAAGGATCTCAATGGCAGGAGCTGTGCAGGATTCTGAGGGGGAGAAGAAGGTAAGGAGCCAAGTCCAAGGGGCCTCTGGTGTGGACAGCTGGGCTGGGTTGGCAGAGACCTGGTCCCTAACCAGCCAGGGCACAGCCCAAGTGCTGATGAACCACAGCAAGGCTGTTACAGCTTTCCCAGGTGATTCTGTGGCAGCCTCCCATGCGGGTAAGGCTGCAGGGTCAGATTCAAGGCCAGAGTTCACAGGAGGGAGAAATAACTTACAACTTGGCTTAGCTCTGAGCTGCCTCATGCTGGGGTCTGCCTTGGATACCACTCTGGGAATCATCCTGGGCTGTTGTTTTGTACAAACAGAAGGAATGCACAGGAATAAACACTGTGGGTTTGCTCAGCCTCTTACACTCAGCCTTCCTGACAGCCACTGTCAGACCCTGTGTCCCTGGGGAAGCTACTAGAGACACTCTGCTAAATGACACCTTTCTCCAGCCCCCAAGACACACTGCTTCACCACTCAGCCTCCCTCCATTCCAGCCCAAGGCTTGGGAGCAGCTTCCAAACCCAAGTCCCTGGACATGTGCATGGCCAGTGTTACACAGAGCTGGCTTGAACAAGCTCCTTAATGAATCGTTCCTCAGATGAAATGAGAAAACCACAGGTCCCATCTCTCCCAGTTACAATCCCTCAATATAAATAAAATAAACAGCCTGGAAACAGTTCTATGAAATTATATTGCCACACAGGTATCATTCAAAAATGGGGAGTATGGCTGGGGTTTGTTTTTTGATTTCCCTAAGTAAGCAGCCTGCAATCAATGTGCCAGGCCAAGGTGGAGTTTATTTATAAATGCACATTTATGATGAATCATTGGAGGAAATGCATGCAGACTGGAGACAAAAGTCTGCAGTTGCTAAACCAAATAGGAAATGCTCTTTACATCTGCCTTTTCAGTTGGCATCCACTTCCCCTCCCAGTCTCCTTGCTGCTGGGTAGACCTGTTTATTTTTGGGCTACTTTTGTTTGCAAAGCCAAACAGAGCTTGTGATTTCTTTTAATATTTATCTTTTTTTTCTTTGTAAACAGCATTTCTCACTTATTCAAGCCCCAAATTATTAACAGTGGAAATCGGGGCACCTTCCTGCACAGAGTTGTTTACTCTCTTCAGGGAAAGCAAAGCCACAGAGTGGAAACAGGGTGGAAAAACAGCCTTGTTAAAATGATATAAAAATAAGGACAATGCTGGAGCTGCCCCGCCAGCCATGGAAGAATTCCCATCTCTTTTCTATTAGGTTCATTTTACATATTACTACATTGAAATTAATAAATGGTATCAGTCACTGAATGACTGTTAGGTATGTCTCAGGCCACATTGGATGGGGCACTGAGCAACCTGATCTCATGAGTGGCATCCCTGTCCACGGGCCTAGTTGGAGCTAGAGGATCTTTACGGTTCCTTCCAACCCAAATCTATGATTCACAGAATCATCAAGGTTGGAGAAGAACTCTAAGATCATCAAGTCCGACCCTTAACCTGTCACTGCTGTGGCCCCTAAACCATATTCTCCAGTGTCAGATCCAGACACCTCTTAAACACCTCCAGGGATGGTGACTCCACCACCTCCCTGGGCAATATCCCAGTGCCTGAACACCCTAACAGGGAAAGATTTTTTCCTAACATCTAATCTGAATCTCAATGATTGTATGCCATGATACTCCTTCTCTAAAGAAGTTTCCAAGTGACAGGACACTACTTGGTGAAAGATCATCAGACCCTTAACCTGTCACTGCTGTGGCCCCTAAACCATATTCTCCAGTGTCAGATCCAGACACCTCTTAAACACCTCCAGGGATGGTGACTCCACCACCTCCCTGGGCAATATCCCAGTGCCTGAACACCCTAACAGGGAAAGATTTTTTCCTAACATCTAATCTGAATCTCAATGATTGTATGCCATGATACTCCTTCTCGACCCTTAACCTGTCACTGCTGTGGCCCCTAAACCATATTCTCCAGTGTCAGATCCAGACACCTCTTAAACACCTCCAGGGATGGTGACTCCACCACCTCCCTGGGCAATATCCCAGTGCCTGAACACCCTAACAGGGAAAGATTTTTTCCTAACATCTAATCTGAATCTCAATGATTGTATGCCATGATACTCCTTCTCTAAAGAAGTTTCCAAGTGACAGGACACTACTTGGTGACACTCCCATTCATTTTCACACATTGTTCCCCAAACTGCCCCTACCAAAGTACCTGCCACTAAAGGAACAAGTATCTTCTGTTTCCCAGCAAATTCCTGTGGATCTCCAGGGAGCCCATGGAGACTCATCCACTTCCATGCAATAAGGAGTCAGCAGAGCTGGAAGGTGAACCCACATCCCTCCGACGCACCCTCTGTGCCTCCTATCCACACGCAGGACCTCACCCACATCACCCTGCAAGTTTTAGAGCTCTATTGCTGCACTGAAGTATTTACTCTGTTTGAAATGAGCTGATGTGAGATAAGGAACAAGCTCTGGTTCATAAACCTTGTGTTTCTCCAAGGGCTGGTACTCCCTGTGTGTGTGTGTGCATATCAAACGTGCACATGGGCTATTTGATCACCACTATTCAGTGCAGAATTTGTATGCAGAAAGCTGGCATGGGCTTTCTTTCCTCCAGGAGACTTTAAAATCCTTCCAGCCCCACTGGAGAGAGAATTGACACTGCCAATTTTTTTTTCCAAAGGTTTTATAGAATGTGCTATGCGTGCAAAATGCAGTCTTGAGCTGTTAGAAAAATACAGTCATTTGAAATGGAAGCAACAAAAATAGAGGCACACAAAACCAGAAACAAAGGAGGATGATTTGATCCACTTCAGACTCACTGGAGGAAGAAGCACCCTGGTAACTATTATCAATGGTAAACACATCTTATTTCTGGAGGACAGAGCAGCTCCTCTTGTTTCTGCTCACTTTTTATAGTAGGTTAAAAAATAACAATATTGCTGTGGAAAGATGACGCAGGCAACAACTTCCCTCTGTCAGAACAATTGGAGCAGTCAAGGCAAGCCCAAGGAACGTGTCAGTGAGGGACAAAACTTCTCCCTCCCTTCGGCTGAGGGCAGAGGACTGCTGGAGTCTGTGGTTTGTCGGCACTGGAGGGGCAGTGCTCATACTTCTGCAATCTTGGCTTTGTGGAATGCTCTGCCTCCTCCTGACCTCTGCAGCATGGATCTGGCCAGCCTGAAGCAGCACTTAAGCTGCTTGACTGCTCTCAGGAGCTGTTTGGTCCTTCGACCCCCTTCACTGGCCCATGGAAAGCTCTGGGAGTCTTCCTATTTATTTTCCTGCCCCTTAGGAGCGAGGCTTTGTTTGGGAAGGCAGCCTGGAGCAGGTCTAGGGACTTTACACTCTCCAAAGCAATCCCCCAGCCATTTCTCTGCCCGTGTTTTGATAAAAAATGACTTTTCCTCAGCAGTAACAGTGCCCAAGCCCCACACATGAGCTCTGCTCCCATCTGAAGGGCCGTGGCACATCCTCCTGCCAGGCCTGGCCCCAGGAATGGACCTTTGAACAGGGTCACGGCTCCTGCTTGCCAGCACAGCTCTCCATGCCAGGGCTTCCAGAGGCACTCCAAAGCTTTCAAAACTGCAGAGGCATATGTTTGAATAACAGCCTGCTCCCAAAATTAAGAAGAGCTGTATTATGGCTCCTGCCAGAAATAACGTAAACCAGTGTTACTCTAGGAATGGGGTTTGGGTGAGCAGTTTCAGTGCCATTTTCAGGACACTGAGGGGAACTTGCTGTTCTCAAAAAAAAAGAAAATAGTTCAACTAATGAAAAACTGATAAGAAAATCATTCAGATGCCAAAAATTCTCTCTCACACAACCCAAATCTTAATTCTTGTGATACTATATATATTTATTGGTTAAAAGCACATACCAGCCTGTCTAAACCTGTGATCGGTGCCCAGTTTATAACACCTTTGTGGCTTTTAGTTTCTCACCCAGACACATCAAAGCAGGGAACACTTAGCCAAGGAAAACTTCATTGTTAGTATTAACTCACTCCAAGAAAAAGATTTTTGAAAGTTTGAGAATTTTTCACTCCATGGCAATTGTTGATTAATGAACCTCAATGGACTACAGCCTAAAAGAGGACTTTGCTAATAAAAAATGCTAAACAGACCAGGCAGGGTAAGGAGATACTTTCTTTGAAGCTAATTGAGATAAAGGCTTACATAAAAAAAGAACTGTGAAGATGGATTTATTCAGTGTGATCCTGTTTGCTTTCCAGTTTTGCCTCAGGCTATTTCTACTTGCAAAAAAAAAACAATTACTGAGGACAGGAGGAGAAATCAAAGAATCACAATATAGCTGGAAAGATTAGAGCACTAGGGAAATACTTAGCAACAGTGATATTTAGGAAAGGCAGAGCATTACCCCCTTGGCTGCCCCTGCACAGCTGTTGTAGCAGAGCAGGACCAGGGGCCAAAGCAGTGACACTTTCTAGCAGGGACAGGAGCACCAGGATCCCAGGGGGCTCTTCCTGGCCCTCTCATGGTTTTGTTTGGAGAAGTCATCTAACACCTCTGTATTAATCTGAAAACAGGGTTAATGAAAATGACTCATCATATTGGGATGATCCAAGCTTCATTCCTGTTTACACACTGGATTAGGCTTCCCAGCAGAGAGGGACCATGTGGAAATACATTGGTTTTGCTATTAGCAGATGGTGCTTGAGTTATCACCCAAACCAGTGGAGACTGGGGGTGAGGGACCTGCACACACACCAAGCTCATTCTTGGAGGTAGCATCGTCCCTTCCAACCCTAACCAACTGGTGATCATCAGTCACTACAACTGGGAGACTTCAAGTATTCCCTTATGGTTCCCAGGGTAGGGAGGAAGGCTTCTCAGGAGGGTTTTGGTTAGCTGTGAGGAAGCAGCATGGCCCAGCAGGCAGAGCAGGAGGTCAGGGTGACCTCAGTCATGTCCTTTCTCTGATCATAGAATCACAGAATGGTTTGGGTTGGAAGGACCTTAAAGCTCATCTCGTTCCACCCCATGCCATGGGCAGGGACACCTTCCACTAGCCCAGGTTGTTCTAAGCCCCTGTCCTGGAACACCTCCAGGGATGGGACAGCCACAGCTGTGATCTAGAGCTCACTTTTCTCACTCATTTATGAGCTGTGGAGGTGGTTGCTAACTGTAATCAATACAACACCCAGAAAACCCTGGACAGACATCAGTTCTTGAAGCCCACATGCGGATGACCCATCTTGGTCTGCTCCAGCCAGCTGGAGCATGCATGAAGATCTGGAGCACCTACTGCCAGAAAAACCCTGATCCTTTCCTTTGGGACTCTGGAGAGCCAAGTCTTTGTGTGTTATTTTGAGGTGCCTATTGCAGACACGAGGAGTGGGATTGTAGCATTATGGCAAGAGGTTGTGTATTCAGGGAGTCTGCACTGCACTCAGAGCAAAGGGCTGTATTATAGAAATTCTATGGGGAGAGATATGCCCAGGCAGTGCTGGCTGTGCTCTGCAGGCTCAAATCTCTGTGTGAGGGGGTGGTTAGAGGATAGGAAGAGGCTGCTGTTTACTGTGGAATGTCTTCTCTGTCTATAAGTTTCTGAGAAAGAAATGAGAATTGGGTCTCTTTATTAAATTCAGTATTTGTATCCTGCTTCTTTGATAAGGAGCAGCCTAGAAGTCACAGAATAAAACAGCTGTAAATCATCAGCCAAGCTATTAAAGCCTCTTGGGTCTTTCACAGATTTTCTGCCCCCACTAGTCCATAAGCACAATCCACTCAGACACTTCTTCCCAAGGCCTGATTCTTGGCCTGGAAGTTGAATTCACAACAGATCCAAAGCAGCATTTATCCCAAATGGGTGTTCAATACTGGGATGACAAAGGGGTGTTTCAAAGGTCTCACCAGGATAAGCAGCTCTGGATCTCAGCTCACTAGTACTTTCTGTATGCTTCTGAAGGCCATATTGGTCCCTCTTCAGTCCCAAAGTCCCATTTTAATCCCTATTTTCACCAGATGGTAATTCACCCACAGTAAACCAGTGCAGATAAGGCAATTATAGCTACATAAATATTAGCAAACAGCTCCAAACTACATGTACTTTGCAAGCTGACATGCACAAACTATGTTATCACTGTCAGGGGATGTTTTCCAGCAGGTTGACTAAGGGAAGAAACAAGCTGCAGGTTGTTCCAGTGATGAAGCCAACGGTGCCAGGTAGGCTCCTGGTAGATCTCACCCTGCTGTAACAAACACAGAGGCCTGACTGTGGTAGGGGCTTGTTTGTTGTATTAAATCCATCAGAGCAGGAGTTGGCTGCCAGTATGGGTTTGCAGAGAGCACACCTGGGCCTTCATCTTCAATGCAGCTTCCGTGTTGCATCGGGTAACTTAAACAGAGACAACAATAGTGTCCTCCCACCGTTTCTCCAGTGAAATGGAAGCTTTTCCTTCAATACCACCTTTGCAGAAGGAATATGCAGCCAACTGGCAGTGTCAGACTTTGTTTTTTTTTCCTGGCCATGTACCAAACGTATCGGAGAAGCCAACTTCAAAGGCAAAGCAGTGGGATGAAGGGCTGCCTCTGCCATGCCAAGAATGCTGTTCTTAGACAGGTTGAGAGGAGATGATAAGTTGGAAGGAACAGAAGTATCATTGGCAAAGCTGGTTCCAAGGGGTTTACTGTCAAGATGTTGAATAAATGAAATAAATATCGGGGCACTGCAGAACATCCTCAGAAGTCTTTCTCCCTGGAACACAGATATGCTTTATCCTCTCTGAACATCCCTAATACCTGTGAAGATTCCCATCCAAATCCATCCATGGCTTCACTTTGTGGAATGAATGCTTTGACACTGAAGCTAAATTCTCTGGGGTTTTAGCAGGGAACAGGAAGAATTGAGGGAGAGGACCAGACCAGAGGGTGGCAATGGATGCCGCAACCCTGACAGTGTTCACAGCCAGGTTGGATCAAGCCTTGAGCAACCTGCTCTGGTGGGAGGTGTCCCTGCCCAGGGCAGGGGTTGGGGCTGGATGATCTCTAAGCTCCATTCCAACCCCTTAACATACTATGATTCTATAATGGTACAAAATTCATCCAAATGACTATTTGCAACTCCCTCCATCCCCATTCCAGCTGAGCAAAGCCCAGGGTAGGGCTGCTGGTTGTTTGCGGTAGGAAGGGGCAGCTGAGAGTGTCCAATTCCTTCTTTTTCCATCACACAGCCTGCCTGCTGCCAATTCCAGGTGTTCAACAATAATGCAGCAGTTACTCCCTAGTAACACCTATAATTTGAGTCACTGGGACATTTCCTCTGGCATTTCAAAGCACATGGGAAGGAATGTGAAAACCTTTCATTAGCCACAGGCAGGCAGTTGCTGTCAGAATCACTCAGACATGCCCTAAAAGTTTCCCAAAAAGCATAGCCATGTTGCTGGGCACCAGGGAATGCTGGAGACCATGGATATGAGCAAGACACACTGATTTCTCCACACTAAATGCACAGGAACAACTGCAACCACTCCTGCCCTCTGGAAGGGTTTCGACACCAGAACATCATGTTCAAATGATTAATCCTCACGAAGTATCACCTGTGCTGTCTATAGAAAGGCAGGAGGGATTCCCCAGCCCCCAGGGAATGACAGCTCCTTTTCCCAGGAAGGGCATGTTGGGTCAGAGCTATAGGAGTTTTCTATTCTGCTGTCCCATCCCTGTCATTTGTGGAAAGACCTGCAGCCCCTCCTGCTCCTATGATCCACAGAGAGTTGCAAATCTCTGTCCATGTTCCATGGGATGCATATAATTTGCCAGATTTTGTGTTTACGATGGAATTTCTACACAGGTTCAAGGAATCCTTATATTTTATAAGAAAACAGAGTGGCATATAAAAACATTCTTAGTGGTGGTTTATTTATACAATTAATGGTCAGCAGAATATAATGTACTTCTATGCACTGCCCCAAACCCCAGTTTTGTTTGAGAGACAGTTTTGTTCCACACTCTCCAGGGCTACATTAACCTCTGCAAAGTCCATGGGTGAGTTCAGAATTGGCATCATCACTCCTTCTCCTGCAAAGAAAAATCAAGAGAGCTCAACACTGAGCCTCTCTTTCCCATCAGAAGGGATTCATTGAGCCTCTCCTTCCCACTAGAAGGGATTTGTTGAGCTTCTCTTTCCCACTAGAAGGGATTCTTTCAGTCACATCCCTTGGTACTATCCTGCAACTCAGGGGCAGTTTGAGGCTGCCAAGTGGGAATGCTGCCTCTCCAAAGGCCACCAGCAATGCCTGGGACTGGGATGTGAACTGCTGCACTCACTCTATGGAGCACAAAGTCTCCATAGATGGATCAGTAAGATCCTGATGTTCTTTGCAGAGCAGCACTGAAGACAACTGGTTCTCTATGTAGGTTTTGCCAGTCCTGTGCTGCTCGTGGATCTGCAGCTCTTCACATGTGCTGAATCTGTCATGGATCTCAGCCTGGAAACCCCACCAGAACCACGTGCCCAAACTCACAACACTGAATGTCAATCCTTGAGGGCAATGTCAAGTCCCAAGTTTACAAAAAGAGAACAGAATCTCTGTGGGTTTCACAGCAGGTCACTTGCACTCCTGGTTTGCTCCTTATAGCACACTACATGCTTGGGATGACCATCCTCCTACTCCTCCTCCCTAGAGCCATGAGCTCTGATCCAGGGCTGGTTAATGGTGTTCAAAGTCAACAAGACTTCAGAGTCAGAGAAGAACAACATGAGATTTTCAAGAAGCTAAAGAAGTGAGATATGGGAGAACAAACCTCAGCTGGCAACTTAGACCTGCAGATGGCAACCACCCCTCTCTGAGGATTTCCTGGGCAGTTTTTCCCTAACACATTCAAGCTAAACTGGGTTAAGAATGGATAAAACCAGTATGAAGATGTCTACACTGAAGCTGTCTAGGAGTTTAATTAGATCAATTTGAAACTGATTTTGTTAAACTAGTGAATGTTTGGTAATGTGCACCAGACTTTGAATTCAAGCACATCAAACCTCATTACATGTATCCTTTATTATAGCAGTGCTCCCCTCCATGCTCTCATGGCAGATTCCTGCCTCCTGAGGTTTGGGCTGGAATGTCAACAATTCATTTTAATGCAGTTCAGACATTTTCAAGCTTTGCTGAGCTATCCCCAAAATAACCACTGATAGTAGGTGGCAAGCACCCTGAAATGATTAGGGGCTTTCTTGTGGAGGAAAAAAAGAGATTTGATGGGAAAAAAAGCAAAACTGATGTGAACAGGATAAGTATTAATGGAGAAAAGGCATGTGGTGGAGTGAAAACTGTTGGACTCAAATGCCTCAACATGAGTTACACTGAAAAATATCTTTGCAGAGTAATGGTCACTGGGCATGTCATGTTGGGGTTTTACTTAATTCAGATGCAAACTATTTGCTCAAGAGTTGGAGTCACATTTCCCCTCTCTTGTTTCCATGTCCCTTTATCCCATTTCAGTTTGACTTCTCATCATGTTGTTGGGTTCACACTGCTGAAGAACTGAGCACTGGCTGGTCCTTGCCATCTGCATGGTGGTTTGTGTTTGATCCTCCCTGGGTCTGAGTCGCTGAAATGGCTTTTGCTAACTTCCTAAAGATCAGAGCAGGCTGGCAGCAAGGAACTGCAGGGTATGGTTAACCTGAGACACGGGTGAATCCTGGGAATGGGATGGTGTCCATGTGCCATGCTTTGCTGACTCAGCCTTTTGAAGCTATGTGTAGATACAGCAGTGCAGAGCTCATGTCTCCTAGTGATTGATCAGTTCTGGGAAATGACAGTTCATTCAGAAGAACACAAATGACCTGCAAACAGTGAATAGCCCTAAACTGAAACAGGCACTGCCCTAAGCACAGGAATAATCCAAACAAGATCTCTTCTCCTCTGTGGTTGCTTCAAGGTGGAACCTCTTCACCTTTGTAGGAGAGACGGAGCTGCCCTTAGAAATTAAAAACCTGAGGCAAACAAGGATCTTGTTCAGGAACTCCAATCCCTACCCATAGCACACTTTAAAGCATCCCCCAAACTCAAGGTCACAACCAGCACTGAGGTCAGGAAACACTAAAACTTGCAACCATTACATAACTATTTTTTCTGCTCCAGATTTTCTGTATTACAACATGAGATCTTAACCAAGGAGGAATAAACTCCAATCTTGTGATCCCCCAAGCAACCATGGAGCTTTACCAGCCACATGGAACTTCTATGAAACCCAATGCATTGCCATAACCCTGCTTGGATTTTTAAAGAAATCCCTCTACAGCTTCCAGTGATGCCACATCTGCTCCCGAGCCAGAAAGAAGGTCAAGCAGAGGACTTGAGTAGGGAATGGCAGGAACAGCAGGGAGGATGTGGATATATTATCTCACTCCAGAAGGCACTAGAGGGGGGAAATCCTTGTTGCTGGGGCTGTTTGCTGTTTTGTGCCCAAACAGCCCAGAAGTTGGTGGGGAATATTCAGGCCAGGAGAAAGCAAGAACAGGAATTATTCAGGTGTTGGAAAAATAGCGTCTAAGTCTAGCTGAGAGATACAGTTGATGCCACCACAGATGCTGGCACCGTCCAAGGCCCAGTGGAGAAGCAGAGGGTGGAGGGAGATGGGCACTGAGCTGGGAGCCAGAGGCTCCAGGGGAGGCCGAGGAGGAAGCTGTTTGCTTTGGATTTTGTGCCTGTGTTTTTGCTGCAACGCCCCAGGAAGACACAGCAGGGAGTGAACTGACCAGTCTAGTGAACTTTTTATATTCCTTTTGGCCTTTTAATACCCTGAGAAGTGGAGGATCTTTTATTTTTAAACATAGCTGAAGGGCTAAATTAGCATTTTGGCAAGGGAAGCAAGCCTGGAAGGCAGCAGAAAGGGAAGCAACTGTTACCTGAAGCCAAAATTCAATGGAAACTCAGGCAGAAATCCCACCAGTGCTGGAGTCCCATCCCTAGTAAAGAAGGTGAGAGACCCAAGAGAAAAACCTGCACAAGCCTTTGGCAGTGTTCCCTGCTGCTGAAGCCCAGGCAATGGGGTGTACCTCACCCAGGTGGACTTCCTTCATGCAGGGCAGCAGCTCTTTGTCTCCTGTGTCCAGCACACAATGATCTGAAGGCCTCCAAGCCCACCCCACAGTGGGCTGAGGGTTGAACTGGGCACCACCTTTTGTCTTTGTGCATCCTGATTGGTGCAACCCATTAAACACAAACCCAACCACCTGTTTCACCAGGGAAGGAATTCAGTTGGGTAAATGCTCACATGGAATCCCAGAATGGTTTGGGTTGAAAGGACCTTAGAGCTCATCTTGTTCCAACTCTCTGCCATGGGCAGGGACACCTTCCACTAGCCCAGGTACTTCCTCCATGTGCTCATGCCAGGAGGCAACACTGAGGTCATTGTGACACCAGAAGCAGCTCAGTCACAGGCACACTCCTCACAGCCAGCACAGGCCTTGGCTTAGTGTCCTCAGATCCCATCTGACACCAATGAGGAGTTCATGCACATACAAACTGCACAGCTCTTTCCCGGAGTGGAAGAGCTCGTCCCAACCTGCAGCATGCCCAACTTTCCATGGGCTGTGGGCAGACAGGAGCATGAGCAGAGCAATTTCCTGGTGATAAGGCCAACATCCTGTGCCCCACTCCTGTGCTGCCACTCACTTCAGGTGCATGGACACAGGACTCTGTGGAGTGATGGTCTGGGGTCAGGTGTGGTTAGAGGTATGTGAAAGCTGGAGGTGACTCTCCCTCTGACCACACCACTCCTATAGATGCGAGGCAGGTCCAGCTCCAGCCCTTAGCTCCACAGCAGTGGAGTTGTTCAGCTCCATAAAAATACCCTTTTTTATATATTGATGTGAGACAATACTGATACCCAGTGGCTGATTAAGTTAATTACAGTTGAGTAAACATCCCCCTTGGTCACCCCCAGGACTGCACCCCAAGGCTGACTCCCACTCATCAGCAGCCTGGAAGCAAAGGGATACTCAGTTCCCATTCATTTTTGGCACTCTTCTAGCCAGAATTGCTGCTAGAAACTGGTTTTGACTGAGACTCAAGTGCAAGTTATACCTACTTTGCAGAGTCAAAACATTAGCTGAGGCAAAGGCCGAACACTTTAATCATTCCAGCATGTGATTTGCATTTGCCTTGGCTAACAAATGCCAAAGAGGCATTACCAAAACCAAAGCTGAATCCTGCTGAGGTCATGTTATGCCTTTTTCACAGCAATGTGCTGCACCTGGATATCAGTTTTTAAATGCAAACAGGTATGTTTTATCAATTTGTAGCAGGAAAACCTATGATTTCACAAGCCTAGAAGAACTTGGCTTAGTGTGAATCAGGATTCCAGGCAGAACACGCTGCAGCCCTCAGTGAGAAAGTTGCTATTTATTTTTCCATCAATATTTTTCCTTCCCAAGTACATTTAATGTGAAAGAATTAATGACCAGCAGAAACAAATCCCTGTATACCACAAACATGAGACAGCATATGGCCCAAGCCTTCCCAAGGTAAGGCAGTGGGTGAAGGTTGGAATTTATCAAAACAAGACAGAATAAACTACTTGATTATGTTAGGGTGATTGCCAGCATGCAACAATCCTCAGAGCAAAGAGCTGCTCAAACCAGTCTGAGGGTAGTGGTAGTTTAGCATTTGCTGGTTTAACCATATATTTCAGAATTTTCCTGAACCTCATGAAGTACATGGAATTCCAAAGAGCTTCCTGCTTTCCTGCCAGCATTGATGAGCTTGGATGACAGGAGCCCAGAGCTGCCATTTCTGCCCTGACAGCTCTCAAGAGCTCTTGTCTCTGACTGCCAGAGTTTAGCAGTGTCTCTCTCTGGTCACAACCAGCCTCTTGGTATTAGCAATAACCCCCAGAGTGCCCCAGAATGCCCTAGTGCCACTGAATTGTTCTACTTGAAGAAGATGTGGAGCCTTAACCAAAGCCAAGGCTCTGTGAAGAGCAAACCAACTAGAAAGGGAATGCTCAAGGAGCCACTTCGTCCTTCAGACACATGAAGAGATGTTCTGTCCCACCAAACACCACTTTTCTATAGCACTCACCCCACCAAAGGATGCCTGTGCCTGTTGATGTGCCTGGCTCAGCTGCCTTACTCTGGGTGGCAACTGGGCTCCAGATTTGTCCCTTTCCTTGCTCAGCCAGTTATGACCTGACCTGTTGACTCAGAAATGGTGTGTTCTTGTTTTTTGGATCATAGGCCCCTTTTGTTAGGCACAATCCCATATTCCATCCCTGAACCTGCCCAGGAAACTTGACACCAAAGACTAAGGGTCTTACTTAATTACAGGAGATTTTTCCCCTCTCCAGCATAAACTGGAGAAAGGTGATTTCCACAGCTGCATTATTTACCTCAGATGTTACTAAAGCTGCTTTTATAGCAGTGCTAGAGGTTAAATCCTCTGTTATTTCCTACATAACCTGACTTTACTGGATGTTACAGTGCACAGTATTCATTTAATCCAAGCAATAAAAGTAGAGCAGCAGCACTGATTGCCAAAAGAGGAACTTCAAGGAAAACAGTAAATTAGATTTTTTAAAAAAAAGGCAAAGAAAGAAAAGGAGAGGTTATGAACTTCAAGTTGGGTAAAGCTTCTCCCTCACCATGATGGGATCAATAAACTTAGTCACACACCAAGGCCAGAGGTTCCCACCATGGGTATCACCTCCTGCAGCATCCCGTGGCTCCTGCTCACCTCCTGAAGCCACTGCCACAGGGAAGGAAGATCTTTCCTCGCTCCATCTGACCCCTGGGGTGTCTCCTCTTGGGTAACAGCATCCCATCCCTGCAGCCACAGCATGCCAGGGGGAGTAAGACATCTCCAAAGCACTGCCTGCTCCCTACTTGGGACCTTAGAGGTCTTTTCCAACTTTAATGATTTTATGATACTTCCACCCTCCTTCCCACTGCCAGAGCAACTCATCCACAGCCAGTTTCGTTTCCAGTGCGGGAGAGGGTGTTCCCAGACTTGGCAACATCTCTACTTGGAGGATTTATCAGGCATTTTGCTGGTAGAAAAGAAAGCAGATCCCTCCGAAACATGCCTGCAGGGATGAGCTGCACGTCCCTCGTGCCTCCTGGCCAACTCTAGCTAGTGGTTCCAGCTGGTAGGGGCAGTAAAAATAGATACAGACTATCTGGAGGAGAAAGCAGACATTGCTCTGGCCTGGCAAGGTTTTAATGAGATCTCCCACAAACTGCGTCACAACGTCGAGAGGATTTTATTCCCTGTAATTGAACTGTGCTCTTGCCTGTGTTCTCTGTCCCACCCTTCAGTGCTCTCCTTTCTGAAAATTCCTTTGTTCAGCCTAAAGAGACATTTCATTAAATAAGAAATAATTTCTGGGAGTGGTAATTACAGTCTTCTTTCAGATGGATGATATGGAGCTCTTCTGTTTTCCTCTCTGTTAGCAAAACCAAAGAGAATCCCAGTGTCCGTCATCAGGTGTCGGCTCCAGCCACCCAAACTCCAACAGGCTGCTTTTAGTTAGGTTGAATTGGTTCTCTGGAGTAACTGAAGTTAGGCTGGAAGCAAAGATTGATGTGGCAATGCTCATTGCCTGCAGGATGATCCATCCTGCTTCCCTGAGCTCTGCTACCTTTGGAAAGGGCTTTTTTATACTCAAGTTGATCCTCTTTCTATTTTCTTCCCTGTGAGCTCAGCACATGAGAAGGAAAAGGCACAAGGTTGAGAGAGGCAGGGAGAAGAGCCAGAACCCAGATCTCCTCCTGCACTGTCCCAGCTCCACACTTCCAAAAAGCACAAGCAGCACAAACCTGAACCCACTGCAAGGTGTGCTCTGAGCATCTATTTATTGCCTATTTGCCAAGGCATTTTAACCAGCCTTCTCCACTTGTGGGGGGTGGGTTAATGCCCCAAACCGCTGCCTTTTTAGTTAATGAGACACTTCATCAAGGTCTGTTTTTCATCTCCCTTTCTTCTCCTGCTCAGTGCTTTACTGAGCCCCTCACTTTACAAATCAAAGTAATTAGCAGGGCTGCTAACAAAGCTCACAGACACCATCATACCCACGGATGCTCTTGGACTCTGAATGCAAACTCCCACTCCACAGGGAAGCTTCCTGGCCAGTCTTTTCCAGAGATATCTGCTTCCCTACTCTAAGGCCAAGACATGCACTTGGCACCTGCTTCTTAAAGCTTGTGGAGGCAAACACAGCAGCAGCATGACTTGAATCAGCTCAGCAGACGTGTCAGAGGCAACTCTGCTCGGGTTTGGGCCTCTAAGGGATTGTTTTTAGCCAATCCATGCATTTTTTTTACACAAGAAAACCAAAAGTCAGTATGAAAATCCATTGCATGGCACAGCACCATAACCAGAGACTCTTCCCAAGTACCATCAGGACTTTCAAGAAGGTCCCACTGGTGTGTCCGATTATCTGTCAGTGGGTGACTTTTCGCCAGCAAATGACTCTCAGCCTGTTTCCCCCAGAGCTCTAGCTGCTCTTTAGGACAGGCTGTCCACAGATGTGGCTGGGAATCACCCTTGGCACTGCTCTGACTCCAAGATGCAGCAGCAGAATCACTGTGCCCACTGCACCATGGTTTCCTATTTAACCTGGTTGCATTCCCAGGGTCACCCTCTGCAATGGCCAAGTTCAGCAGCCTCAGAGATACTAAATTTTTCAATTTCCATGAAAACATACTGCCAGATAAAGAAGACAGGGAGTTTGTTTCCCCTGTGGAAGAAAGGGAGGTTGAGTGTGAGCTGGACCACTGGACTCTCACAGTGCTCTCCAGAGCTCAGAGGTCCTCTGAGATCACTTATTACAAACCTCAGCCTGTCCCCACACAGCACATCCCTTAATCTGACTCTCTGGGAAGTCAGGAAAACTGAGATATAAGTCTTTTCCCCAGCAGATTTCCTGTGTGACCTGGGCAAGTCACTTATAATCATCTGAGATTGGAGAAGTGCAAAACATCTTAAACTCCCTTAAGTATAGAGGAAACATAAAGGTTTTGGAATAAGACTTGTTCATCTGGAATTCAGCCAAGCCAAAGGTTTAATACCCCTACATTTGCAAAAAGCTGTCAGAGAGATCCTTAATGCCCTCCAGAGCTCAGGTTTAGGTTTCAGCTGGAAGCCAAGCAACGACCAAAAAGAGTGAAATAGCCATTTCTGTGTGACTCCGAAGGATGTTATTTCCAACAAGCAACAGGGAGTGTCCTTTGGGCCACCTACATGGCATAAAGTGACCTGAATGTGTTAGCAGTGAGGATGAGACAAACTTTGCTCCTTACAGATTCACCTCTCCCAAACTTTTCCAGCAACCTCCCAGTCACACTCAATGCACTGCTCTCACTCCACCTAGGCAAATAAACCAGGAGTAAGCAGATATGCCCAACTTGTTTAAGCTCAACTAGCAAAGTCCAGCTGACAGCTTCCCAAGTGTGTCTCTGAATTTACTGGCATTTCTAAATGCTTTACAGAACCACAGCCCACTGGCACCAGAGCCTTGTTACACTCAGTAACACAGCACAAAGCTCTTTATAAAGGTGCCAGTTCATCAATATCCTTTTTTTGGGAAAGACACTTAGGTTCAGCACAATTCAAATGTTTCCAAATAACTGTATTTTCTGCCCAAAGAGGCTGAAAAGGAGCCTGAAGCCAAGTCAGCCTGGTCAGACCTGAGCTCCTTGACATGTATTTCAGGTGTGAGTTACAAGACACACAAGTGAGCTGCCCAGAACAGTCCCAGCCCCAGCAAACCCTGCCTGCTGGGCTAATGGCTTCAGGCTGCCCAGGGCTGGAGGATAATGAGGTTTGTTTGTTTGCTTTTGAGTCAGGGCCTCAGGTTTAAAGGACTGTGGGGGACACATCCTCACCTGGTGTGAATCACTGCATAGCCTCACCAAGCTTTGCCAGCTTACACTGAAAGAAGGGCTGGTCCACAGGCAGAGCCCACCAGTATCTGGTCTGAACTGGGGGCATGTTGCTGACTGGTGTGTTGCTGGAGCAGCAGGGTTTAAGTCAGACACAAAGGTAGCATATATATCATCTAAAGCCTTGGAGCCTGGATGATGTATTGCAATAACATCTGAGAACACAGTTACTTTAATGATGAAAGACATCTGAAATGAAGGAAATTTCATGGTGCTAACTCAGGGAAAGCCCAGGAAAATCTACAGCAATGTCTTCTGTATTTCCCAATCATGCACAAGCTGGTGAAGTAACTAGAATAAAATGGGAAGAGAATTCACCTGGCAGTCCTTGGTGGGATGGGAAGAAGGCAACACGCATCGCTCCCCCCTCAGCCTCAGGTTGTGCCCCGGGGACCTGTGACGTGTGTGGGTTTTACTACAAGAAGAGGCATCTCTGAACCTCCTTATGCAGCCAAAGCCAGACAAACAGGTTTGCCCATCTTCAGCCCAGACAGCTATGGGCTGTGGTGTCAGGCAGTTTAGTTCTCTCCATCACACTCTGTCCTCCCTGTCCTGTTCCCATCCTACAGCTGTTGATATGGCTGTAAAAGAAGTGGTGTGAGTACCCCTGGGAAGGAGAGGACAGAGCTCTTGGGTTGTGGATGACCTCCTGATACCTTCTACCTCTACTTTTTTAGAAACTGAAAATTCAGTATCACTCTGCATCCATCTCAGTGAGGCTCAGATGTACCTGGGGAGGAGGAAAGCTGTTGGAAAGCCTGACATGGAGTCAACCAGGATCACCCCCGAGTGGCACCGTCCCTCACCCCTGTCCCTCCTCCTGCCCATCCTGTTTTGGTCTCCTCCAGTTGTCAGGAAACCCCACACCAGTAACAAGCAGCACTTAAACTGTCTCAGCAAGCAAAGCCTAACTACTCCAGATCTCAGTGTATTTATGCAATCCAGGCTGGCTCCGGGCCCACGCGAGCTTTATTTATCTAATGTCTGCGCTGCAGGCGATGAATTCATAGAGAAGGGATTATTAGAAGACAACACACATAAAGGGGAGGAAAAGAGTAAGTGAGAAGTCCAGTGGAGCAAGGCTTTGCTGCATTCCCAGCTCTCCTTGGACAGCAACTGGAGCAGTGGAGCCGGGAGAGCCGCACGTGGCTGGAAGGGTCCTGAGCAGGGTCCCCTCCAAGCAAGGAGCTTCGTGCCTCATGGGGACCCTTCCCAGCATAGCAGGAGACAGCAGTAAAAGACAGCAGTATATCCCACTAATTGCCTCACCCCAATTAATTATGCAGGAAAAGATGTAAAGTGAAAATGAATTCCATGAAAATTATCCTGGAACCTTAAATCAGCATTTCCGTAACAATTACCAGTTCCTCTAGGACCCTTTTAATGTGGGAAGGAGTTTGGAGTCACTGTTTCATGTCATGTTGTCAGAAAAAAAAAAAAAAGTTGTTTCCTAGAAAGAGAACCACCTACAGAGACTTGATAGTTGGCTGAAAGTATCTAAATTTCCAACCAAGATGTACCTAGAAGGGAAATACTCACACCCACAACAATGGCTGTGCTAACACTGCCTGGGAACGGGGCTGGATAGACTCGTGGAAATTAAGGAGATAATAAATCATTGTGATCACAACACTTTAGGATGGAAAAGTCATATAATAAACAACCTATGTATTTTGTTTTCCCTGGTTATTCCCTGTGGTCTGACATCCTCTGGATTCAGGGCTCAAAATCTTATTAAAGCTCATGCTTTAAACACTCCAATCTGCCACAGCTACAAATCTGAACTGAGATGACGTTTTATTTTGACATCTGAATGGGGGAAGGGGCTGTTTGGTTTTGTTTAGGGGATGTTTGTTTTTGTGGTTAATTCCTGAAGTCTTTACCCAGTTCTTATGCAAAATAAGAGAAGGATCAGCTAGAGTAGGGAGTGAAATTCTGCCTATGAGCATCTCTGACTAGACAAGATCTGATAAGAGCTATTTGCCACTGAGCACAAACTGCCAAAGAAAACTCCTCTTGTTACTCCCTCTTATCCCCAGACTCCAAACCATCCGGTTCTCACAGAAACCTGGATGGTTTGGTTAAAAACACTTTACCTCTAAACTTGCGCTGCTTTAGGGGCAAAACATTCACTGCTGTAGCAGAAAAATAATTTGAGTCATGTCTTGTTACCTTACTACTCTTAGTTTTCTGCCTCTTTTTCTTTCTGTGAGCTCTAGACAGGGGGAAAAGTGCAAGGTAAGGAATTGCATTGCTGAGGCCTTAGTAATATCCGTCAGTAAAGCTGTAATTAGATAGGGAGTTCTATTAATCTTGTGCATTGCCTGAGGGACATTGCCAACATCCAGCAAAACCTCTATTGATGAGGAAGGATTCCAAGCATGCCTGTATGAAAAATGAGAAATGAAATATTTACTTACTTTACCCTTCCCTCAACCACTCAAGGAATACTCTAGACCCCAACAGACTAAATTTCCTCCTAACACAAAAGGCAACACATGCTCAGCCTTTGGGTTGCTCCTCAAGTGCCTATTCTAACAGGGATTTCAAAGAAACCTCCAAGTGTGATATTTTCAGATGTACCAGTTTTTAATTGAAAATGTGTTAATGGAATGAGAATAGTTAATGCAAACAAAAGATATTGGTCAGTTGTGATAATGGAAGTCAGAGCCTGCTCATCCTACCACATGATTCATAGCATTCATTAATCTGGCATCAAAGACATGATTTATAGATGTTCTTTTTCTGCATGCTCCACCCTTGTTTCCTGGAGGAGAGGGAATAAACTGCTTTATACAGAGGTAGGAATTTTTCTCAAATGACTCTGTATGGTGAGAAATCACTCTGACCTATTACAGATAGCTGAAACACCCCAAAAAAGACTTTTTGTATTGAAAAGACACTTAATAAAATTGGCATTGTTTCTCTTACACCAAACTGCCAATTTTATCACTTCCTAGGACTAGTTTTCTTTTTTCTTGCCTTTTTTTTTTTT